>NC_087211.1:77769216-77786716 GCF_015104395.2 Macrobrachium nipponense | reverse complement strand
AGGCTCATACACTTACACATAAACAAAGAAATTAACAATCATACCTCCCTCTCTTCTCTTCCGCACCCTATCCAGTATTTCATTTTTTTCCTTCTTTTTCTTTTTGGAATATCACTTCCACGTACAGACATGCTACCTGCATCCTCCGGCCGTTTGATGCCAACTACCATACAGAAAAGTTAAGTATATCTTAGTTTTACCAGACCACTGAGTTGATTAACAGCTTTCTTAGGGCTGGCCCGAAGGATTAGATATTTTTACGTAGCCAGGAACTAATTGGTTACCTGGCAACGGGACCTACAGCTTATTATGGGATCCGAACCACATTATATCGAGAAATTAATTTCTATCACTAGAAATAAATTCCTCTAGTTCCCCGTTGGCCGAGCCGAGAATTACCATGCAGAGCAGCCAGAAAAGTAATAGAGAGAAGATTCCCACCTGCCATCTTAGGTACGTTCCTCCATCACCAGACGGTCCTCTTGTCTTGAGAGGCATTACAGCTGTATTCCAAACCACTGGCAAATTCCTGGGACAGCAAATACCCTGACCTGGGGTATGGGGGTACGGGGTTGCCCCGAAAGCTACAGATTAATATGCCATTTTTATCCATCTGTCTATCTATCAATCTATCTATACATACATACATATGTGTGGGTGAGTGTTGTGTGAGATAAAAAAAAAAATACACGTGATGAATATATGCAGCTATACCACGGGAAAAATGAAACTAGGTGTAAATACCGACTTGTTTCGCCCTCAGTTTTTAGGGCATTTTCAGGAATTCTCTTGATGTATTAGAAAAGAAAACAAAAGATGAAACTGGTCAGAATTTATAACCAGTGTTTCATTTCCCCTGTGGTATGTATATCTGCTTACACACATATTTACACACGCAAATATAATATAGTACATACATACGTACTCACACATGCACAAACGCACACCACACACACTTACACACCCATATATATATATATATATATATATATATATATATATATATATATATATATATATATATAATGCCAGTCCTGGAATTGAGAGGTCGATGGTTCGCGCCTGTCGATCGCCAATTCTATTATCGCTTAATAAATTCCCCCTCGGTTAAACATACATGAAAATACATTAACTCCGAGGTAGAGCGAATTAGATATTAAAGGACATTTGTAGTTCGATATATATATATATATATATATATATATATATATATAGATGTAGTTTTTTCCCGATAATAAGTACGAGGAGAAAGATTAATTGCTATAAGGTGTCTCATCCTCGGCAAAAATAAGCACAACAGAATATTTGTCCCTTTTTTAGGGCAAAATCAAAATATCACAGGATTGCCTTTAGACTTTAGTAATGATGAAGAAAAGAATATGACAACGAGCGTAAGTATCTCAAACGCTTTTAGCTCTCTAACTTACAACATTAGATATCCTTATGCAAATAGGTGCCAAGATTAGCAAAATCTTAACACTAAATTATTAGGAGAAAGCGACGTGTAAATAGGCTTTCTAGATGAAGTGCTTACATTTCAAAAGTCAAGCTGATGAATTTAGCATTCCTTTCTTCCTTTCTTAAACACATCCTTTTTTCGATGCAATTTAAGTGGCATTTGTATAGACTGGGGGAGCCTATTGTCAAATTCAATCAAGGGCTGCAGGATAGTTTTTATTATCACGTATTAATGATTACTGTTGCTGAAACTTTGTCATTCAATATTTTTCAAGTGCAGTTGTCTTTCAGATTCGTTGAAACATATGCTCCAGACGCGGTCACAGTTTGCGTTTTGAAGCAGAGCACACATATACATATATGCATGCTTCATACATATATACATAAACGTCTCCCTTGTATTCTTGAATTCTTCATGGTTTAGATATGTCGACGATATTCTGTATATCAGACTTGCCGACTTTCTATTGAACCTCCCTTTCCACATGCTGTAAGAACGGTTTATGGCTATTAAATCATATTAGAGACTGGAAGCATCCACTGCACGAAAGGTATATATATATATATACATATATATATATATATATATATATATATATATATATATATATATATATAGTATATATATATATATATATATATATATATATATATATATATATATATATATATATATATATATATATATATATATATATATAGTATATATATATATATATATATATATATATATATATATATATATGATGAGACACCTTATAGCAATTAATCTTTCTCCTCGTACTTATTATCGGAAAAAACTAGAGAATGGATCATGGAACAGTTTTCCTGAAAGTACTCGGTGAGAGAGGTAAGCCCATCATTTGAAAGACAGGTACGTCAGGTACACTCGACAAGAAAACTGAAGATACAGTTTTCATTAGCTTTCGTTCATCGAATTTCCCATTTGTTTTTACTGAAAAGACATAATATCGCTAAATTTAATCTAGAATATGAAAATACACTGCAAATTATATCATATTAGTTACAACTGCAAAACAAAACCGTTCAGATACTTAAAAACACGATATATGTCCGAAGTAATAAGAATTTCTCAGATGGATTCGTTCATAGAGATCTGGTAGATAGAATGTGAATTTCTGATTGTAGTACTATGTATCACGACGACAATATATACTCGTTTTCCTTCATGAACGGGGATATTATTGTATCATTGTAGGTGGCGAATGCAATTATTTTTAGCTTCTACAAAATCATGTTTGTATTCCAAAGCGTTTAATGTTAGCTGACGTCAATGGCAGCCAATGTTGCTAAAGCTAAGGTAGGTTGAGCAAATCTAGTTGCATCCGCAAGAGCGTTTTCTATGATGTGGAGGAGCCCTAGAACTTCGAGCGGGAAAGCGCAAGTCACAAGATACTGGCCTACGTAACGGATTTCACACTTAGATTACTTTGACGTTGACATGGATCGAATGCTAGTTGCTGTTTACAAAGCTACCGTCTTTAAACATAAATCTTTATCAAGGTTAAAGTAGCGTGTCAGCTCAAAGATTTTCTGGCTATATGCTCCCATTACAAAGCAGTTCGTAAATGCATTTCTTTGCTGCGAGGCTGAAAGATCTCCCAACACATCAGCATCATTTGCACGATATAAAACTTTAATTGCCTGTGCAATACATATTGAGTTATTTGTGGTAATAACTTTTTTTACTTAACACAGCTTTTTTCGGGAATGATTTGTGGATGAAACCCAATTTTCAAAAGTACAGATTATATCAAGAGAGCAGGAATGACCGCAGCCTATGTCTAAAATTTTCCACGTCTTTTTACAATCTTTGAATGTTATGGCAACTGTCGAATGAAATCAAGATTAGGGTATGAATTTCTTAGAGAATTAACTTGAATATTATGATCCTTCAAATTTTATCTAGCATAGTGCAGCACGATCTTGGTAGTCATATCACCCCGTTTCCCAGGTATCTGTGCACCGACTCACCGCTCTTTCTTCTGCCTTTCCCCGTCAAAGTCCGTCACCAATACTATAATATCTATCTATCTCTCTCTCTCTCTCTCTCTCCACTTCTAAAACATACTTTAAAAATATATATATTACCACTCAATTTACCAAAGAAAATATAATGAAATTAATTAGTTATAAATAGGCCTAAGCTTTCACGTAAGCAGATTTTGTTCTCTCTCTCTCTCTCTCTCTCTCTCTCTTGAAACACATTTGAAAAAATATTATCACTCAATCTTTCAAAGTAAATATAATGAATTAAGTATCTCTACAGATAGGCCTATGCTTGCTCTCTCTCTCTCTCTCTCTCTCTCTCTCTCACACACACACACACACACTTCCAAGTTTTCTCTCTCTCTCTCTCTCTCTCTCTCTCTCTCTCTCTCTCACTCACTTTTAAAGCACATTTGAAAAAATATCACTCAATCTTTCAAAGTAAATATAATGAATTAAGTATCTCTATAGATAGGCCTATGCTTGTGCGCTCTCTCTCTCTCTCTCTCTCTCTCTCTCTTCTTCTTCTTCTTCTTCTTCTTCTTCTTCTTCTCCTTCTTCACTTCCAAGTTTCTCTCTCTCTCTCTCTCTCTCTCTCTCTCTCTCTCTCTCTCTCTCCACTTTTGAAAAATTTGAAAAAAATATTGTCACTTAATCCCTCAAAGTAAATTTAATGAATTAAGTATCTCTATCGATGGGCGTATGCTTGCGCGCCCTCTCTCTATCGTCATAATATTTCATTCTTTACTGTATTGTTCCTCACGATTTCCACAAGTACTGACCAAATTTTAAAACACTTTCTCTCATTGTTTAAGATCCGTCTTCAATTACGCATGAATGTTACGTCAGTTTAGTGTCAAACATTACTTATAAATAAGGTTTCACAGTAGGTTTTAAAAAAGGATGATCGATATTCTACCCTGAACTGACGTTACCAAATCAACATTAACGAATAATATAGAGCCTGTTTCTACATTCAAGTATAAATTATTAAAGGACCTCTACAGAATCTTCATGGTGTAAAGTTAATGGAAATATAGAGAGCAACAAACGATGATTTTGAAGCTCCGCCCACTTGCTAGAGTTGCCAGGTGTGGCATTATTGTACACTATATGTCCGAAGATTTAAAAAAAACTGTATCTTAACATTCCTTGCCGAGTGTACGTCAAGCATGATTATTATCATAAGGTCACTATATATATATTATATATATATATATATATATATATATATATATATATATATATATATATATATATATAAAGAGAGCATTTGAATGGTTATGGTGAGTTTTTTTTTTTTTTTTATTGACAGGTTTAGTTTGATCTGTTGGTCTGTGGGAAGACCGTTTTCTCTTGGATATTTTGCGTGGCATTCAGAGAAGCAACGGCACATGTGTGAGGTACCAAATCAGGAAAGTGAGGGTTAGCGAGCTCAAGAGCGAAGTCAAGTTGGCACTCATACGACATCGACCGATTATATAATTATCTTTGTTAGTCTGGCGATTCATCATCATCCTTCGTAATGCCTGCATAGCGACACGGTCGTCGCTAAGACGATGCGTTGCCATCCATTTTGTGCGACAACGTACCTGCCTGACTGCCGAGACAGGAAGAGAGAAGTGCAATGTGAATAGTCTGGAAAGTCTCTGAGAGGGTGCTTGTTCCCACGGAAAACGGAGATTCGGTGGAGAGACGCGCTCTCTGGGCCTTGCGTGGACCAAGGAGCTGCTCACGTAGCGTCTAGATTAGACTAATATAGCGGTGCACGTGCTTGAGGACCTTTTAATTGCAGATGAAGAAGCACTTCAGCGCTTCTAACGACCTTCCGTGATATTCTTCCTTGCCCTTTCAGCGCTATTGACAAGGGAACATGCTTCTGCGAGTTGTACTCCTGAAGCGTAGTCTTGGTTTGAAGCAAGCTAGCTTGTTGAGATCTTGAAATTCTAGACTGAGGATAAGGTTTAGAACTACTATAAAATGGATACATCTCCACAAGTAGGCATAAGCATGTAAACGTTAATACAAATATGTGTTTGAATGAGTATGCCTGTGTGTTTTTGTAGTGTAAATAATGTCTTATGCTGATTACCCTAATTTCCATATTTCAGTAAGCAGTTTCTTTTGTACAAGATGCGGAACCCTGTTGCTGTTAATGAGCCTAAATTTTAGCTTAGCCAAAATTGATCATACGTGCACCTGTTATATCAGCAAAGTCTAATAGTAAGGATAATCATATACACTAAACCGGTACGAAGTGAAGATAAACAGTGCGGACTCCCAAACTCTCATACCAACAGACAACTGCGCACATCGAACATAAACCAATCACGCACACATGCGTTCGCGGGCGAGCGCACACATACAAGCAGTATTATAATTAATACGTCATTTATTTGCAACTTAACTCTTTCTCCTCTTTAATGATCATTCAGCTAACATGTACTTTTGATACCATTTGACAACTATAAATATACTGGTGATTATTCTTGTTAAAAAAACTCGTAGGCATATAATGAAAGCATTAATTAGGTAAGTAAGACACCTCCCGTAACCTTAACATATTTCATTTCCAAACGAAACCTCCAACAGTCGTAAGTATTATTTTTTAAATACAGAACTCGGCTGGACTTGGCAAGGCATGATAGGAGCAAGAAAAGGAAGGAAAACAAGTGGTGTGTAAGCCTGTGAGAAGTGACAGATCCTTCCCTTGAAAGGCGGAAGACCATAAGAATCAAGGATCTGACAGAGTAGGGGGAGAATTCCAAAGCTTCGCAGATGAATGTGGTAAGTCATAGTTTGGCGGGTGTCTCGAAATCCTTTCAGAGAAAGAGAATTAAAGCTTCTTCGCTTCCGATTCACGACACCAGAGAGCCACCAGCAGTCAGTCAAACAAAATTCCCCTTCGACTATTTGGGCAGCGACTGGAATATTACTTATGGAGGAGGTACAAGGCCAAATTATGCTGATGACGAAGTTGATCTGTAGGTAACGAGGAGATAAGTGATTCGAGACAGTGCCGTATATCCAACCGTGACAAGAAGGAAAACTACATTAAATGCACCTCAGATATGAGAGCATAGATGGAAGGGAAAATGGGTTATGAAGTTTGAACTGGAAATAAATAACTCACAACAGCATAAAGGACTACTGTACCACCACAGGCAGGTGTCGATTGTGGGGACAGGTGTGAGAGATGTGAAGGTAAAAGCCACGGAAGAGAGGGAGAGGTAAGGCCGGAGTGACTAAGGGTAACAGCGAAAATACAAGTTGCCTTACGATGAGGTAAGGCCAAGGCTAAGCGCTGAATCCTATAAGGCCATTCAGTGCTGAAACGCAAATTAGGAGTAGAAAACTTTGAAAGATGTAACAGGATGAAAAACTCGCAGTTGCACTATGCAACAAATGTTAAGAGACGTTGCATAGCAAGATGAAAGGAAGAGAATTTGAATGGAGGTACAGTAAAAGGAATGAAAGAGGTTGCAGCTATGGATCGAAGGAACGCTGCAATGAGCCTTAAGTGATGCCTACAGTGCACTGTGTGAGGTGCACTGACAGCACTACCCCCATACTGGAGCCTAATAAAAGATAAGAAATGCTGGATACCTGGTTATCACAACCGTTTAAGATGTGCTGAGTCATTTATTTCATCAGGTCAGTGAGAAAAAGAAAAGGCTGTCTTTATCATTGACATGGTTGTTAAAAAGCTGTGTTACTGAGCTTTGCGTTCGTTGAGGACTCCAGAGAACAGAATTTCAGCACAGACTCCCGGAAGGAACTGACACCCAAACCAGGCGAACATCAGATGTAGAGAATAAGAGTAGATATTCGAGTTACGGTTTTCAGCAAGATGATGTTACAGAAGAGAAACGTCCCCCGTTCAGATATAATTTCGTCAGCACTACAGTAAGCTTTAACCTTTGCAAACGTAAGTAGGAGCCAAGAATGTACCGAGAAATCTTGAGAGGACCAAAGTGGAGACGGTGAACACTTAAAAGCTGTTCCAGAGGGCGAAGATTAACATCAAGGACCTGAATGTTTGTGAAGAGACTGGTGAAAGCAGGAGTTCCGGTCTCATGTCCCTTATAGGCCTGACATCGCTTTCAGAGCAGAGACAGGGAGAGTGTTGTTTCTAAGAGTGAAGATTAGTATCAAGACCACGGATGTCTATCTGTAAGTGCGTGGAGAAAGAGGAGGGTTTAACCTCGGATATCAAACAAGTATTGATTTGAAAGCGAATGGAATTATTTCGATTTTTATCAGCATGCTAACTCGTCTTGGGATGCAGCCACATTGCAGTGAAACGTCATAAACGCATGGCGGGAACTTATGGCAAATTTATCATAAATATGTTGGATACAAGTTAAAGACTTATTTGTTATCCTAACCATTGCTTCATACGATTATTATCAAGCATTTACTATAGATTTGTTTTTCCTTTACGGTCTTTGACTTGTTTTCAACCTGTTTGTTATATGTATGCAATAAGTTTCTGACGTATTTTTAAGGCGTTGTACTGTAGTGTGGATGCTCATCTAAAATGTTGATATCTGACTTTTCCTTAAGTCGATTACCTACGGCCAACTAGCTTTATTCTGTCCTACAAAAGCAGCACATTCGAGTCAAAATAATTCAGTATGATACCTCCAACTACGAACTCAAAGAAATTCAGTTAGATCTCAATTTACGCTTTTAATTATCAAGGGTTCTAAAAGATTCTGTCAGTAGCTCAAAGAAGAAGAAACACAAAGAATGACAAAATCAGAAAGTTTGAGAAACATGAAAAATTTGCTTTCAATTGGGTTTCAATTGCTATTAGGCTGCTGCAAGCCCTCATGGAATATGCAATATGTCTGGCATTAATGGAGGAACATCTTTCAGGAAATCTTTTCTCTCCTGACACTTTCTTTCCTCTTTCTTGGATTGTGGAATTAGTCATCAACGACATTCTTTTGTGATTAATTATTCTCTCGAAAATTAATTCGGGGCTCTTTTTCTCTTCTTGGAAATGAAGGACGCAAACAGCTCGCGAAAAATGATACTTTTCTTCTGTCTGTCTGCACTTATTTCTGTTCATTTTCAGATCTTAAAATCTACTGAGGCTAGAGGGCTGCAAATTGGTATGTTGTCATCCGACCTCCAATCAACAAAAATTACAATTTGTCGTAAATTGTATTTTTCCTAACTATACAAACCTGAGGTCCTTTAACTTAAGGAATGTAACTTACGGCGTAGCTGGAATTACGGCCGTTGAATCTTGAACAAGGTGGTTAGGCAGTAACTACCGTGGGGCAGGCTAGCCTGCCAGGATGTAAACACTCCACTTTGCCTTTCGGCCCAGGCTCAGATTGAGGGGTGGCATGAGGTGGGCATATCTGTAAAGGACCTCAGGTTTGTATAGTTAGGAAAAATACAATTAACGACAAATTGTGATTTGTTCCGACACGTAATACAAACCCTCGGTTCTTTAACATAAGGAAGACTCACTGATTGGTGGGAGGAATCTGAGTGAGCATCTAGAACTGACTGGAGTTCTGCGCACCTAGGTTACTCTACTCCTCCTGGTCGTAAGAGCAAGGAGGAGTGCCCTGCTGCCTCTGACAACTTGATCGGAGTATAGGAGCTGCATGATCAAGAGTCAGACTTCTGGGCCTTTTCGAAATGAGTGAGGAAACGTGACTCATCCGAAAAAGGGCTGTGAAGAATATTGGTGTCGGAGACATTGATGCAAAGTTCTGGGAAGGGTTTGCATTATTGTCAGTCTCCTTCCTCCCCTTGCTAGAGGAAGGAGCGGGATTGCTTCTATGATTCTGATAAGAAACATCAAAAGGATGCTCTATGTGTAAGCTTACCGCATCAACCGTCCGACCAGCCAGTGTGAGTTCGAGTCCTATCCTCAACCCGAAGGACGAGGAGTGGGGGAACGAGGTGTGGAAGGGGGAGAGCCAGTCACTCTCGCATCCTTCTTACCTCTACAACTGCACACCATGGACGAGATGCAACTTGTCCTCTTGAAGGAGCTGGGTAAGCAAACACATCTTGCAAGCATCCACCACTGGTCCAGGGAAATGTGGTTCCAAGGACCTGTGAGCACCATGGACGAGATGCAACTTGTCCTCTTGAAGGGGCTGGGTAAGCAAACACATCTTGCAAGCATCCATCACTGGTCCAGGGAAATGAGGTTCCAAGGACCTGTGGGCAGTCCCGAAGGGAAAGAAAGATATGGTCGCAATGACCTATCCATCTTCCTGTCCGACATATTCTTCGGAGTGATGTCCAGTACCCATCTACTGGTCTATCCATCTGCAGTGAAGTCTCTCGTGGTCTCGTATCCCACTGCAGCGAAGTCTCTTGCGGTCTCGTATCCCACTGCGGCGAAGTCTCTCACGGTCTCGTCGTCTTCGCAGTGGATAAAGACACCGACACTCCATGGTGGGTGTCGATACTTATGGATACCGGAACACGCCAGTAGGACGAAGTACTGACTGATCTGGATCAACCGATACAAAGTCCACACCATAGCTCATGACAGTTTCGGACGCTTCGACAGCTGCCGACTGACTGCGTTCGGTTGTGTGAGGCGAGGAGTCATGCATGCGAGGCGTAGTCACATGACACTTGCCTTTTGAAGGGTTATGCCAAGAGACCATACAAATCGTCTATCTGTTGCCACCAATGCCGGAAGGTGAGATAATGATTCTCTCAAGACATGTGCCCAACAGACGATAGTCAATTGCCTTCTAGAAGTTCTCATAGTACTTGAATCTCAACTAAGGAGAAACAATACTATGTGCCGTTGAAGACGAAGGTGATAGGTGAATTCAGACCTACGTCTTCACAGCTGGATCGAGAGAAGTTAACTCTCAAGATTCTGAACATAGAAAAGTCCCGCCGATGACACCAACCCGTGAAGACGGCTTAATCCCTGTTGTTTTACAGAGGACTGAAAACGCTAAACCGATACTGTTCGGTGAGAAGTCGGAGTTGCAATGAAGGCGGAGCGCTTTTCAGTAATGAAAACGCAGAGATTGTACTGCCTGAAGAACTGCTTCTCATGGGCTGAATCAGGGAAAACATCTATATATTTGAAAGTAGAGCTAGCAGGGGGGAGAACAGGCGATGTCTTCCGTTATACATATACAATTCGAGGAGGACAATGAACAATTGCACACCTACGAATACGAGATATATTTAGAAGACAAACTCAAATGTCTGAAGAAATCATTCCGCGTCATCGCAGCAGCAAGTGCGATGCAGCGGGAGACTAGGCTACAGACTTCTGTTACCGTGCAGTAAACAGAAAGATGATAGAGAGTCTAGTGAGATATCTCTGTCTGAAAATTCTCGCAACGTCAAAGGTGATGCAGTAGAGATGGTCATCCACGTATGCGAGAATTCCAGCCAACCAGAGACCTAAGTCTGTGATTGCCGGGCAGAGATTCGGTTCGGTAGTCAATCATCGCAGAGGAGAGAGACAATATCCGACCGTACTATCTCGGAGAGCCAGCTGGTACTGGGCTGCGTCAGGCAGGGCTGGCAGGCAGCCCATACTCCGCTACCTCTCGCTCACTCATCATCTTGAGTTGGCAAGTAATCCATTCCAAGAAGGAATGCGTTCGGCTAGAACCATCAAGCGCAAAAAAATACACTCAAGCATTTGCATTTAATCGAAATGGATTTCGGTGAATGCAAACGCTGTGGTGTTGTTGTTGTAACAATACCACAAGTATCTCAAAATCGAAACTAGTAACTCCTGGGAGGTTTGCAGGGCAGTCCCGAGTTGCAGTTCAATTAAGAAGATACTATTCATCTTGGTCACAACCCGTAGAGTAACTACGGTATGTGCCTACATCTCGGACAATTCAACTGATAACAGAAGCATGTCGTGAGGGCAATATGCATAATATATTTGTAGGTTGCTGTACATAGACCTCCATCCTAAATTCTCTTCCATTCGAGGAACAAGAATAAGGACTGGAAGCTGACACCCTTCATTCTCTAATGAAAAGAGCAAAGGTGAAGTTTTCCCGAAGGAAGACTTCTATGGTGATAACAGGATACCGAAGACAATAGTTCAAGCTGAACTGGATGTTCCCACTCATTCTTCTCTATCCCGGGGTTGGTTACCTACTGAGGCAATGGATCATCAGGTCCATCCAGACTGAGCCCCTCCCGAGATATTCTTCCTTCAGCAGCAGTACTTCTCTCGAACGCTAGAAATTCCAGGAATTCGAGCATTCGGCGAGATTCCTGATTATCATAGTAACAATTATCTGGGATTCTCGTCTCGCCCACTCTGGACTGTGGTTTTGCCCAAGTGTTTGCAGATCGTAGAAGACCAGAACACTCAGAGAGTGCTAGAAATTCCGAAGAATTCTAAACGCTCGGCGAAACCCCCCCCCCCCCCCACCCCACCGAATTCGTCAGACGATCATTGGGTGGTGGTCCTCCCGATTCTCGTAAAAAATTAAGGATAGGGCAAGATCCTTCCTCAACGACGGGGACTTACGTCCGGTAGGACCCGAAGGTCCCTCCAGGAATGCAGTCCCTGACATGGAATCCTGTGGAGAACGCTCTGCAGGATCCCTCCCCTTCCCGTTGCAGCCATAGGGAGAGAGGGAATGGGGGAGAAGATTGGACACTCGCTCGCCTTCCCAGCAGAACTAGCAGCCGGAGAAGCGAGTACGGGCAGCCATCACCGTGTGGTGATGGCCGCTCAGAGTCTAGGAAAACGTTACTGTCTGGAGAAAACGTTTTACCGAGGAGGGTTACGAACTCGTACTGTAGGCTAAACGTCTGCCGCCACCGTGACCGTCGTCTGAGTGGGGCTGAGCGAGCACCTGACAGGAGAGAGCAGATACCGTCCTCCGACACATCCCAGTCCTCGTCGAGGTCGAAACCTCTCAAGAGGACAGAGGGGGGAGCCCACCCCGGTCTCTGCATGTGTGGTCCAGCGGGACTATCACGTGAACGGCAGTGATGGTCACTCGGAGAGTCTGGGAAGCGTTATCGTCCTCGCCAGCCCCCCGCGATCTCCTCCAACCACTTGAGCGAGGATCTGTTGTTCCCAAGACCGAAACAGGCTCGTGGCCGGACCGTAAGAAGTGCATTCATCACGGTCACTCCTGTTCGCCTCGTTCCTCCCGGTGTAGCCTGAGGAGGTTGAAGGGACAGGTGAGGGAGACCTGAAGCTCCTACCCTGCCTACTAGAGCAGAACCAGTAGGCTGGGAGGACTGCAGGCGATCACCAACCCACGGTGGCGATCGAGCTGCAGGTGCTGGCCAGCGGTCTTCTTGCAGCAGAAGCGCTGGACAAGGGACGGCGCGTCGGTCGCTTGCGTCAGGGGAGCTGCTACGAGTGGCTCCTTCCCTGCCTAAAACAGAAAGGTAGCTGGAGGACTGTAGGGCGATCACCAACCCACGCTGATGATTGAGCTGCCAGTCTGGACCAGCGGTCTTCTTGTGGAGAAGCGCTGGACCAAGGAATGGAGTGTCGGTCTCTTGCGTCAGGGGAGCTGCTACGAGTGCTCCTCCCCTGCCTACTAACAGAACCGGTAGGCTGGGAGGACTGTAGGCGATCACCAACCCACGGTGATGATCGAGCTGCCAGTCTGGACCAGCGGTCTTCTTGTGGAGAAGCGCTGGACCAATGACAGAGCGTCGGTCTCTTGCGTCAGGAGAGCTGCTATGAGCACTCCTCCCCTGCCTACCAGCAGAACCGGTAGGCTGGGAAGACTGCAGGCGATCACCAACCACAGTGGCGGTCGAGCTGCAGGTCTGGACCAGCAGTCTCCTTCCGGAGAAGCGCTGGACTGAGGACGGTAGCGTCGGTCTCGTGCGTCAGGGGAGCTGCTACCAGTCGTGTGAGCCGCTGGTCCCGGTGAGTGGACCAGGTCCAGGCGAGGCTGGCCCAGGCAAGGTTGAAACCAGGTCCAGGCAAGGCTAGACCAAGTCCAGGCGAGGCTGGACCAGGTCCAGGCGAGGTTGAACCAGGTCCAGGCGAGGCTGGACCCGGTGGCGAGGGGGGGAGCCTCTTGTAATGACACGTCAACCCTGGAAACCGGCAGATTGCCGCAAGAGCGATCACTGGCCTGGCGGGAGTCGCCTGAGTGACTGCCACCAGTCTTTCGCTCCGTGGCTGGGTCCTGGCGGCGAGCAGCTCGGCTGCCTGGTCCCTGGCTGCACGGTCACCCGCGGGCGACTGTACACCCGGTACCTCTCGCGAACGAGCGGCCGAGACGGTCCCTGGTGCCGAGGCAGAACCTCTGGCGCCAGGAGAGGAGGTACCGGTGTTAGCCGGTACCCCTCCGATCCCCGTCTTCTTCTTCCTTGCGGAAGGAGAGATGGCCCCGTTCCTGAAGGAACAGGAGGACCAGCGGAAGCTCCAACTATCCCACTGGAGTGGGACAGACCCTTAGAGGTCTCTGAGCGAGACCTCTTAGCGGGGGAGGAGGCTACCTTCTTCTTCGGCTGGGGGGCCTCAGAAGTCGAAGGGGAAGAGGCAGCAGAAGACGACGATGACACCTTCCTCTTCTTCCTGGACTTCCTTTTCGCCAGTTCCCTCAGGACAACTGACCGGTCCTCCATCCAGGACGGAGTTGGGGCAGTTGTGGTAGCAACACGGCCCAACTGCACCTGTCCGGAGGGACCTGCGGGAGCAGCAGTGGAGAGAACGCTTCCTCGAGGAGGATTACAAAACTCTTACCTGGCAGGTGAAGCGTCTGCCAACCCCGAGACTGGTCGGTCGAGCGAACGCGATCGTTGTCTGGGTGGGGCTGAGTGTGCACCTGACAGGCAAAAGCCGATACCGTCCTCCGACTATTCCAAGTCCTCGTTGAGGCCGAAGCCTCTCTGAAAGAAGGAAATTAATTAAAAGAGGGCTGGATGGCCCGCCTCCACCGGTCTCTGCGTGCATGGACCCACGGGAACGTCACGTCAACCCTCAGTACCGGACGATTGCTGCGAGAGCGATCTCTGTTCTGGCGAGAGTCACCCGAGCGACTCATACCATCTTCCGCTCCATGCTTGGGTCCTGACAAGGTGAGCGTACTCAGCAGTCTGGACCTTGGCTGCACGGTCACCCGTAGGTGACGGTACACTCAGTAACGCTCGCAAGCGGGCGGCCGAGACGGTTCCCAGTCCAGAGGTGGAACCTCCGGAACCGGGAGAGAAGATACCAGCGGTGGCCGGTACCTTCATGGTCCCCGTCTGCTTCCTCCCCGAGGAAGGAGAGACGGGCCCCATTCCCGGAGGAACAGGAGGACCAGCGGAAGACCCACCTGTCTCACCAGAGCGAGACAGACCCTTAGAAGTCCCGTGACAAGACTTCTTAGGGGGGAGACCACCTTATCTTTACGGCAAAGCCTTAAAAGTCGAAGGGGAGGAAGCATGAAGATATGATGATCTCGAAGAGGAGGATGATGACACTTGACCAGCTCTCTTCCTCTTCAGTTCCTCCGAATTCTGCCAGACTTCTACCATCAGAAGTAGATATACCTCACTGGGCAGCGCGACAGCTTCGTCCCGTGACATAACTCCCGGGTAGTAGTGGTAATGAATATGATTATCAGCAGGGGATCAGTACACACACTCGAGGATCGGTATGCAACATGCTACAAGTCATAGGTACCAATACGAAGAGCATCCAACCAATACTGCTGAAAACACAATCACCACTAGTCTGTAAAATAAGGAAAAAATATTAAAGTAATGAGGATACACCTCACGCATCCAAGGGTACCACTCTCCGAAGTAAGAGGAGATCCCCCAACATCAACACCGCACGCCCATCCTTCTTCCGATAGTAAGTGAAAGGAAGAAAGAGAAGAGAAATTACCATAACATCAAAACACGGACAAACCTTTGAAGTTCCCTCGGTGATTCCCAAGCGTAAGCATAATTTCCGGATGAATACTTGTCCCGTTACAGGATCAATATCACTAATGTTAAATACATGTCTCATCCTCACGTTAAATACATATCTCGTCCTCATGCAGGTCTGAGCCAGTGTTAAAGGACAAACCTTTGTTTAGTATTAATATCAAACACCGTATATGCATAATTATTTAAAACACAAAAAATAAACCAAAAGGATCCCACCGGGAAAAAACATCAACGACCAGTCAGCCGGAGCTTAACAAACACACGTCTTCATCAGAAGACGGCCGAAAGCAAAGTGTTTACATCCAGGCAGGATAGCCTGCCCCAAGGTAGTTACTGCCTAACCACCTTGTTCAAGATTCAACGGTCGTAATTCCAGCTACGCCGTAAGTTACATTCCTTATGTTAAAGGACCTAGGTTTTGTATTACGTGTCGGAACAAATACCAAATTACAGCCCTCTAGCCTCCATAGTTTTTAATTGATTTAAGGTTAAATTAAACCATGATTGTGCTTCAAGCAACGCAACAACACAGGATACCACGGCCATGGGCCGTGGCTTATACAGCAATATAACGAGACAACCAAAAGATAGATCTATTTTTGGTGGCCTTGATTATATGTTGTACAGGAAGCACAACTGTGCAGAAGAAACTTTGAGCCTGGACTAGAAAGGGGCAGTGGGCTGTTCATTCTGTTAACCTTCGCATTGAGTCCTTACCAAAAGGGAATGGTAAATAGCCAGAATGAAGCAGAAAATAAAATTGACTTCCAAACGTGATCATGACACTCCATGTACTCACAACTCACTCGAGCTTTGACATACCGTACAGGTAGTCCCCGGGTTACATCAGGTTCGGATTAAGTTGTTCCAGACTTGAGGCACTTGCCTCATGGCGCTGTTAACCTGCTTTATGGCGCTGTAACCCGGACTTACAGCACTGTTGCTATTTATTCCCATTATAATTATCATGATTTGGGTTAAGACGATTTTCAGCTTACAGCGCCCTGCCAGGAACAGAACAACAGCTGTAACCCAGGGATTGCATGTATCTGATTAAGGCTCTCTTTGTTAATCCAGTTAAGCTCTGACTTCACAGCTGAATAAGAATGATATTTTTCGAAAATTTAGGATCACCTACGGAACTTCTTCATATGTTACTTTAGCAAATACTGTAGGTATTTTGAAACTTCACATTTACTTCGAAGGTATAGGAAACAAGTGTCTGTGTACTGAGAACAAACATACAATATATATATATATATATATATATATATATGTATATATATATATATATATATATATATAATAATATATATATTGTGACGAAGTGCCAAGTATCTGGTTACTACACTTAGCATTCATTAATTGTTACCTCACAACAGCCAGACACCTGAACCCTCATCACAGGTACTAAACGACTGAATACTCTAGAGGCAACAGTGATCCCTTAACAACTTACCAGTATTGCAGAAAAATCAGACTAAGTACAATCAAAACAGGTGTGAGGTAATCTTGTAAGTAATTGAATTAATCAAAGGGCATCACTCCATCAACAACTTTAAAAGTCTAAGTATTTCCCTGATTTCAGAAGTCTAAGTACTTCCCTGGTTCTAAGTCACTTCAAATAAATTGAAGGAAAACAGATCAATTACCACTCTATGTTTCTACCTAACATCAATATAATCATAATTAAATGCTAATATACTGGTGAGAAATGAAATACTTATAAAAATTTTAAATACAAAAATTTATTATCAAACTCAAAATTATAAGTGAAATTCACAATATCAGGGAAAATTACTGATACTTGAAAGCAAAGTAAAGTTTAATTAATTCTTGAATCAATTAAGTAAAATTAAATCAAAATTAATTTATCACAAAATTCAAGAAAATTAATTCAATCAAAATTCAAAAATGTTAGGCAATAATTGAAATTTGTAAATTAATTCACAAGTGCTAAACAATAATGAAACTTGAAAAGAATTCTAAGTAAATGCAAGTTAATTCACAAGTGTTAAATTCAATTAAATGGGTATCGATTAATTAATGAAAATAACTAAGTTAATTAAATTGTGAACGCAAATGAAAACACAGAAAAATGTGGAAAATACCAAAATTGCAAAAAGTACTAATCACACAGAATATAAAA
>NC_087211.1:77764216-77766716 GCF_015104395.2 Macrobrachium nipponense | reverse complement strand
AGGGAAAGTAAAAAAGAATGGTGACGAAGAGTAAGCGAAGAAAAACAAATGACCGTCATCACAGAAGAGCAGACTGCAGAATCTAATAAAATAAGCAAGAATAAAGATCTGGGTAAAACGTGATGAGTCGAGTCACAACAACAAAAATCATTTTAAAATTTTCTTACATTAAACAGCTTTAGTATTAGTGTTGATATTTGCCAGAATTAACAACCACTCGCTACTTATTCCTGTATGCCCTTGCTTAAGTAATAATGAACAGAGAAAGTTTACTGACAGTTATATTTTTTTAATATCAACACTATCTTGGTGCTATAGTAGATTAACATCAACCGTGCATTTGATGTCTAGGCCCGTCCCTTACGACGCTCCTGATAAGCTGTTGATAAGCCAATGACAGGGCTGGAAACTCTCAGTCTCTCGAGAGTTCACATGGTTGGATCCATGTTCAACCTCTCATGAGGGATACTTTTGAAAGACGTATCCCTCAGGAGACGTGGAACATAGACCCTACCCATGTGAACTCTCGAGAGAGACTGAGATTTTCCAGCCCTGTCACTTGCTTATCAACAGCCAATCAGGATCGTCGTAAGGGACTGGCCTAGACATCAAATGCACGGTGGATGTGAATATACGACAGTGCCGTCGTCGCACAAAGTCTAAAATTTAGTACCATCGCCGTACAAAGTCTAAAATTTAGTACCATCGTCGCACAAAGTCCAAAATTTAGTACCATCGTCGCACAAAGTCTAAAATGTAGTACCATCGTCGTACAAAGTCTAAAATTTAGTACCATCGTCGCACAAAGTCTAAAATTTAGTACCATCGTTGTACTTAGTACCATCGTCGTACAAAGTCTGAAATTTACATGTTATAATTTTCAGTGAATGTTCAAGGTCTCATTTCCCAACACTCCTCTTTTTTTTATTATCTTGTTTAGGGCTATGAAGATTCCCCGACCAATGACTTCTCTCCTTCCTTTATGGGTAGCATTAGGCCTAGTCCTCAAAGTATCTATTTCTTCCAAGTTGGTCTGGCTACAGCATGCAGACTTGATTAACTTTTTTTTTTTTTTACATGTCCTGAATTTAGCCTTAAAATCTAAGTTACTCACGTTTTTTTATTAATAATAATGATAACAAAGTCAGCCCTCTTTAAACTAATCTTCGAAATTATAGGTTCATTGTCAAGCACTAATATAACTTTTGAATTGCATGAACTTTCTATTGATTACGACGTACTGGAAAACCTGATGTAAACATTTTGGTATTATGTTGTCTATGACCTTGAAAAGTTGATTAAGGTCCCTCTAAGTGAAGTAAAGTCAGCCTGGAATTTCTATAGCGGCTAAACGTGATCAAGTGAAAGAAAAATTATTACTGTAATGAGACTGTATTACATAAGGTATGATAAATAATCTGTCATCTGAAGATATAGCAGGAGCTACAATAAGCTTTGAGCAGTATTGTGTAAATTGCTCTTTTGCAGAATTGTGCTAAAACGAAAAGAAAATATAAAAAATTCACTCCGTGTGTCTTTTCTCCTGTCATCAACTGGAATGGGGAAATAGGGCTGTCCTTCGATATTTGTAATCAGTCATAATGATAAACAATAATAATGACTGTGGTATGTCACCAATAAAAGCAACAGGCACAACAATAATAATGAGCTGCGAGGTTCATGAAAACACAATGCCATCTGATGCCACGGTGTATTCATCAGGATATGGATGAGATTTGGAGGGAATACAAATGTGAAGACTGAAATGGATCTCATGCATGAAATCACCGGAAGACTGAAATGCAGAGTAAAGAGATAAGAGAGATCAGATGGTAGAGTCGAAGCCCAGATGGCACTGGTAGTGCGCAGTGAGGAGAGAAGAAAGTCTCGAGGAGTCAGTCAACGGGAAAGGGAAGAATAGTTAACCGCCGTTACTGGTTGGAACGAGGAAAGGGTGAGGCAGTCAATGAGGGTGGAACGTACAAGAGAGGGAAGAATTTTTTTTATTTATTTATATTTCATTCTACACGGATATGATTTCATTATAAGGGCAAACTAACAATCAGTTTCTCTATTTATGGGCTCCAGTTTTGCTGCGGATAACCATACAATTCAATAAAGACTAACGGTGGCCACCGACCCCCCTGCCCCGCCGGCCTCTCTCTCTCTCTCTCTCTCTCTCTCTCTCTCTCTCTCTCTCTCTCTCTCATACGACGTGAAATGTTTGGGATGAAGATATGCTCTCAAATCAGGAAGAACACGACAGAGCTCCTTTCACTGATTTGCTCTCTAAGTTGATAAAGTCAAGTTTACGGCTCTCTGGAAACAGAGAGAAAGGCCGGGCCTTCCAGACGGGATATACAGGGAAAAGAACAGAGTAATTTTGCAGCCAAACACTTTCACAGCGTCTGGTATTAGTAAAGGCGACAGGAAACGGATGCAAATTCACCGGAGATGTGTTAACGACGATGATTATCCCAGGAGAAACCTGATCCGGGGA
>NC_087211.1:77716716-77759216 GCF_015104395.2 Macrobrachium nipponense | reverse complement strand
CCCATCCACCAGACAGAAACCCATTCACCTTATTCCATCGGCTCTGAAACCCATAGTAGTCAAGAATGGCTAACAGGATTTGGAATTGTCCCCGTGGTTGCAAAACTGCATTTGTCTTATGACTTGCAACTTTATACAGTCAAGAGGAAGCCCGTGGCCATACTTACTATAGCCTGAATAGGTAATTATTCAGTTTCTAGTTTAAATCCAATGTTTATGGTCTGATTTGTATTTAGCGTAACGTGATTATAATACTTGTAATGTCATTCAGGATTTTGAACATTTCCATTAACTATTCACTATGCCACCAAGAGAGAGAGAGAAAGAGAGAGATTGTATGTAAACAGTCTTTATGTAACTATTTTTGTAAAAATAAGATTTTCATCCAAAGTAAATACAAGCTTATGTGCTAAAATCTCCAGCAGACCAACGGATCATCCGATATAATTTTTCTTCCACTTCTTTAGTCTGTACGACCATGTTGGATATGAAGACTTTATGAATGGCGGAACGATATATAGATGTGGTGGGGTATCTGTGCTAGCGTAGTAATACTACTGTAGCAGTAGTGCCGCAAAATTAGTAATAGCAGCAATATACACGAATTAAACGTTTAGGCCAACTGCTGGGATCCCTGAGGATCATTTAGCACTTCTTACAACTACTCGAGAAATGAGTTTTTATAGACAGAAGTTAGATTTTCTAATACAACAATGTCCATGATAGCCTTCATTGTTATCCTGAATTATAACGAGGCCAAAGTGGGTGGAGCCTCATGGAGTCATCATTCTGACGATAATTATTGGTGATGGCTTAAAGCCAAAATACGGTACCGTCCATTTTTTTTTTTTTTTTTTTTTTTTTTTTGTTTTTTTTTTTTTTTTTTTTTTTTTTTAGTAAAATGCAGATACGTAGCTGATAAATAAAAATTGCTTGACATCGGATACGGCAGTTATCAAATCAAGCTTGTCTACTACGTCTTTGAAAATTACCAACTATTCCCTACATCTTGTCAATCTGATTGTGACCTATAAAGTAGATTATAATTTCTTAGGACACTTATTTTGGAAGTTAGACTATTAATCGAAGTGTTTTTGTATTTATTAACATATTTTGTTGGTTTGTTCATTATGTCAATTATCAGTGGAGAGGATTCAGAGTTCATAAAGGTGTACTGCTTTACTTGTATTTCAGTTTTTGTCATTGTTGCCAGAGGTATAGCCTTCGTTACGTATAGCCAATCATCCATCGAGAAAGAGGGAAGAAATGCTGTCATAAGTTACGTAACGAGTGCGGTCGAAACCTTTTCTCTGAGTAAGTTGGCCCGTCTTCAAAAAAAGGTCACTTTTACATTATAAGTACCAAATTTATTCAACCTACGTAATGCAGAATACAGTCAAAATTTATGTGTAGATATAATGTGTATTCTGAATAAGCGTTAAATCTATGAAATGCATAGATAAAAAGTTATTGCCAAAAAACCGTGTTACAGAGGACCCGAATCTCATAGTAGTGTATCCAGTGAGAGGACGGTACGTCCCGAAGCTCTTTTACCTCGGTACATCCTTCACTATACTGGACGATTGAAATCTAAAGGCAGTTTATTGACCTCAGACAACCGTTGACACAGAAGAGAAAGAATAAAATAAATTTCTCTCTCTCTCTCTCTCTCTCTCTCTCTCTCTCTCTCTCTCTCTCTCTCTATATATATATATATATATATATATATATATATATAATATATATATATATATATAATATATATATATTATATACGTGTGTGTGTGTGTTTTGTTTTGTTACATGGAGACTTGGAATTTAAGCTGAATCGCAAACGACGAGATGTAATTACTTGAAAGAGTTGCTATTCGTTAGGATACAACTGAAATCAGCCCTTCATTAGTTTCAAAAAAAGTCTTTAGGCAGTGTCGCGGAAGTCATACCATCGTGCACTACGGTTCTGCCTTGGGTACCATCTAGTACTTTCCTATACTCATTTGGTAATGATGAGGTCCTTTGATTAACGGAAGCAGCCACAGACTCTTTCTTTCACGGCGTTGTTGGGTGCCTCTTCCATCACGGCACATTCGGCTGGTTGCCTAGGAGGCTCCTGCAGGACGAAAGGACATGACACCTCATTAAGACATTCTTCATTGTTCATGTTCGAAGCTTCCCACCTCTTTCAATTTATGCATGTTCTAGTCTTTTGTAGGTCGCAACTCTACCTGGTGTAAATCACACACATTTTATATAATATATATATATATATATATATATATATATTATCATTCGAGCTACAAATGTCCTTTAATATCTAATTCGCTCTACCTCGGAATAGATATATTTTCATATATGTACCGAGGGGGAATTTTTAGTTAATAATAATTTCGTCCCCCCATGGAATCGAACCACCGTCCAGTTGGACGGGAAACGAAATCAGAAACGGACAGTGACGCTACCGAGTCTGCTAGCAGAGAGGCTATAAGTTTATATCGATTCTGTCCATTACAAATCACCGCCGATCTCGGTGTATTCGTAATTAGAATCGATATGAAACCCCCTCAACCATGCTAGCCGATTCGAGCGTTTGACCCACGCAGCCTTGTTATGAATACCTATCACATATATATATATATAACGATAATGTGTGTGTGTGTGTAATTGTAATAGCCACGATGTATGTACGAGAGTGAATATACTTTTATCATTCTCGTTGTCAGGTTGGGAACGTGACCTTGTCATGTATAGTATCGCGAGTTCGTTTTCCGCCACCGGACATCATGGCTTCTTCTCATTTCTTCAAACTTGGATCTTAAAGCTTTGTAAGTGACAAGCGTATCAAAAAAAAAAAAAAAAAACGCAATGAATCCGAGAAGTCAAGAGGGCATTATGGCTATTACAGTTACATATGTAATTGGTCGAAATGAGCAGTAGTTTTATATATATATATATATATATATATATATATATATATTATTATATATATATATATATATATATATATATTATATATGTATATATATATATATATATATAGAGAGAGAGAGAGAGAGAGAGAGAGAGAGAGAGATAGATAGATAGATAGATAGATGTATCTTACACATTTCTGGCCGGGTTTCAGGACATCCTAGATAAGACGAGAGTGGTCAGAATATATAGTTTTCCTTATATTAACCTTTGTGGTATTTGGCATTTATATTCATGTGATACATATACAGATATATGTATATATGTGTGTGTATGTTGAATATATATACAGATATATATAAAACACAAATATTAAGCTACAAATGTTGTTTAACATCATAACTGATAAATTCTTCTAGGCATGTTTTATTGGGCCTGGGGAGGGAGTCAGCTGACCCACACGTGAACTGAATACCTACTAACCTACTCAAGGTCCATCAAATAAACTCCGACTATATCTGACGGACCTCGAACCTACTGTCCGATCATTGTAGGGTCCCGCAACTCCGAAATGTGAATGGGAAAAGCGATTCACAGCTAGAAACGATGAGGCAAACTTTAACAAATTATGCAGCGAAGGAATTCCTCACAAAAATGAATACGTAATTGAAACCTCAATTACAATACTTCACTCATTTTAAAATGCAGCTGGCATGTTGTTATTCCAACAACGACCTAATTGGAAGACGCAGCCAGCATTTTAAAGGCCTACTCATGCCGACACTTGTGCGTTATAAATCTGCATTTAAACATAATTCACAGCATCGTAAATACGTGTTGTCAATGACATATATAAATTGATGTTTTTGAAATGCAGAAATTTTCAGAATACTAGACTGGTATTCAGTAATGAGGACAAGCTCTCTAGCTTGATTGTTGCATCCGGTTGATGATCAATGGTTTGATCACAGCCAATTAGACAGGATTTCATCATCCATCTCTATCTCGCTCTCACTCTCCTTCGTCTCTCATTCTCACTCTTCCATTTCAGCCCCTTTTTCCACTCCTTCTACCTATCACTCTCTATGTCCTCTTCGCCTCCTGTAGCCAATCACCTCTGAATTATAGCCTCTTTTCAAGAACCTGTTATCTTCCATGTTTACCTTTGATTAAACCGTCTCAAGAAACGAATCTAACCTTTTTACCTAAACAAGCAAGTGTTTCCATTCCTCAAACATTAATATCAGCATTCATTACAATCTTCCTTTTTTTCCATTTACCATCATCACCTTGGTTTGTCCCACATTCATCCTTCATTTTCTCTTCTTGTTAACAATTACATTCTTTGACATACATCTTTGCAGTTCTTCAGTATCATCCGCAATTATTATAATCTACATTTCTTGTCCTTTCTCTGACTATTTACCCCACTCCATCCATTTTGATATCCATCCATTTTGATATTAACCAGACATGGAAGAATAGTACTGCACACTTGTCTCAATTATACACCAAACCCGTCGCTCTCTTGTTGACATGTTCTAACGCACATTTTGCTTCCGTCATCAAAATGCCCAGTCACTCTCACCTAATTATCTTCTATACTCTATAGCCTATACCATACACCCTCTAGGCTACACCCTCCAAGTTGCCTCGAGACTGAAACGGTTATACACTTTCGCAGTCCACGTATGTCTCATGCAGCTTTTAGCTTTCTGTAAAAGAACACCATTGAGATGGCTATTTGTCTGTCCGCACCCCCCCCAACAAACAAACTCCCGATCTTAAAAACTGCTGAGACTATCGGGCTCCAAAGTGGTAGTTGATTATCCACCCTTCAATCATCAAACATACTGAACTGCAGCCCCCATAATCTCATTAGTTTTATTTTTTTTTATTTTTTAAGGTTAAAGTCAGCCATGATCGTGCGTCTAGCACCGCAACAACACAGAACACGACGGCTGGCTGAGAGTTTCATGGGCGCCGTGGATGAGAGTTTTTTTTTTTTTTTTACAGCATTATACGCTATACAGAAAACTCGACTGTATCGAAGAAAGTTAGGTGTACATTTTACTTGTTTCTTGTTGATTTTCGAACTTCTGCTAATAACTAAAAGGTGACATACATGCACGTCCTCTACCTCGTTTCGGGCTCACTGTTCTTTCCCAACAATTTTGTAGTCTCACTTTCCTATCAAATTCGTACCATACACCTTCTCTGGTATACTAAGTGATGTTATACTTTATCGCTATTACTTTTATAGAACAGAAGAAACATCTCTCCCCGCCCCCATACCCACCCGTTCATTCACAAGCTTTCCTTCATCCAGATCTACCTACCTTAAAGGCGCGTCCACACGGTCGAACAATGTCCGACGGACAAACATTGTTACCATATCACAGGCGAAGCAGGATGACGTCATAAGCGTTGAAACGATGGAAGTAGATCTGGCTACAAACAGTGGTACCAGATGAGGTTGTTTACCAATGCTTTTAATCTGCTCACAAGGTAAAGACCGGCAGACAAATTGTTAATTGGTAACAATGCTTGTCCGTCGGACATTGTTCGACCGTGTGGACGCACCGTTACAAACACTATTCAATCACACAGCCTTACCGCCATCTCAGTAGTACATATATAATCTTCCCAGCGATTCCCCTCAGCAGTCACTTCCAAACTTAATCTTGCTTTTTATACTCTATCCCCATTCTTCACTGACTTTCCTTTATCTTGCAGGCTCAACAAATATGGAGACTGTTCATTCCGGTCGGGACAGGACCAGATTCACTTCAGGCAGAATCTCTCCATTTACGTCTTTTATACTGGGATCCATTTGCCCATTATCCTAACTCTCTCTCTCTCTCTCTCTCTCGGTTTTGCTTCCAAGCAGAACAACAACTTTGAAGTTCCAGCTCTCCGCCCTACCTCTGTTTTATTCCTCTTGTCTACCCTATCTACCCACCTGCATGACGATGCGTGGTCTTCTTTTTCATCTATTATTTACAACTCTTATTTTCTTTATTTACCAACAATTCATTTCAACAACCCAGCACTTACTGATTTTATTCCGTTTTCCGAAACCTCTGTACAGTACTTATCAAGCTCATGGTTGTCCCTGGCCCTTCCATGGAAATAAAAAATAATTTACACACACACGTGTATACATATATACATATATATATATATATATATATTATATATATATATATATATATATATATATATGATATATATATAAATCTACTGTCACTTTTTTTGACCAGATACATATGCAATTGTAATAGCCACAATGCCCTCTTAACTTCTTGAATTCTTTGCTCTTTTTTGGATACGTTTGTCGCTACAAATCCTGAAGATCCAAGTTCAAAGAAATTTCTTCTTCAAATTGCTTTGAACTTGGATCTTTAGGCTTTGTAGTGACAACCGTATCCAAAAAAGAGCAAAGAATTCAAGAAGTTAAGAGGGCATTGTGGGTATTACAATTGCATATATATATATATATATATATATATATATATATATATTAGTGTGTGCGTGCATGCATACGTACATGTGCAGATGAGAGTAATTCCATAAGATTTCCGCCGACGAATTTCGAAAGTCAGCGAGCGCACCACAAATTCGTATGCAGTGACCAAGACGGATTAGCGGTCAAATGGCGGTCGTTTGTGCCTCCTATGAAGCCTAGGGAAGGGACTCTCGGAGTCCATTCGTTTAAATGAACGCATTAGGAAGACGGTCACGCCTGTATCTCCTCCCACGATCCGTCTGGCCGAGTATTTCTTTTCATAAAATTTAAATTCCACTCGGTACTGCTTAGACTTGATGGTTTTCTATTAGTGTGAGTGTTGTTCCATCGCGATCTTTTTCTGGGGATTTTGATGACGACGATGATGATGATGATGATGATACCTGTTACTCTCCTAAGCACTTTTGATTTCTTCGTTTATCTCTCGCTGGCACTTTTATACGTTTATGTATAAATAAATGTAAAAGCTCAATCTAAGTACACGAGAATACACATAGATATATACTGTGTGTGTATATATATATATATATATATATATATATATATTATATATATAATTATACATATATATATATAAAGACAAATGCCACGAAAGAAAAATAAACGAAAGAGGTCTGCAAGATCTTTCGACTTTAAAAGTCCTTTACTGAGCAGATACTGACATAAATACGAGAAAAGACAATACAAGAAGGTTCGTATAACTGACAGATAGGGATTATAAAGGGATTAGTACCTAGAATCCGACACACCTGGAAGATAAGAAACCTTCCCAAACAAGCATAAACAATGGGTGTAATTAAAGGTTTAAGACAATCATCTCAGATACAATTTCCAGACAATTAAAGGATTATAGGTGACAGCTATTCGGAACTTGGTAAACAAAACCATATTCACAATACAGACAGACATACATTACAACAAAATTTTAATAACTCTAAGGCAACTGATTTTTATTTAAGTCAGTAATTATATCTTTGAGGTCATTCTTAAACATGTTACAGATACAAGGGTCTAAATGAAAAAGGCCACGACTAACATTGAAATTACAATGAAAAGTAAGTTGTATTAAAGCAGATTCTAAAAGATTTCGTGATAAGACATCTCTTGACCAAGCAATTACTGAACTATCAATCCAATGAATTCGGTGGTTGTTTTCACTTAAATGAATGAATAATGCATTAGATTTTTGCCCAGTTTTTACAGAGTATTTATGCTGGCTTAGCCTTACTTCTAAGCCTTTGCTGGACTGTCCGAGATAGAATGAGGGACAATCCATACATGGAATTTTATATATTATGTTGTTGCTTTCTCTGGGGCCATTTTTTATTAACATTCTTTTTAGTGTGTTATTATAGGAAAAAACAAGGTTGACATTAAAAGCTTTTAACAATGGTTTAATGGTTTCAAATCCGTTAAAATAAGGCAAACTGAGAATGTTCTTAGAATTTTCTTTCTGTGTGTTATTTACAGTATAAAACTTTTTGTGGGCTTTATTATAACAAATGTCTAATATATGTGAAGGATAGCATAAATCTTTCCCTATTTTTCTTATGTATTCAATTTCTTGATCCAAATATTGTGGACTGACAATTCGCAATGCTCGTAAAAACATAGAGGAAAAAATTGATATTTTTATATTAAGATGGTGGCCTGAGAAGAAATGAACATAAGTTAAGTTGTTAGTCGGTTTCCTATAAATACTGAATTTACATTGAAATGGTTCTCTATGTATCAAAACGTCTAAGAAAGGGAGGCAATTGTCTTTTTCTAATTCTAGAGTTTTCTAATTCTCAGTTTGCCTTATTTTAACGGATTTGAAACCATTAAACCATTGTTAAAAGCTTTTAATGTCAACCTTGTTTTTTCCTATAATAACACACTAAAAAGAATGTTAATGAAAAATGGCCCCAGAGAAAGCAACAACATAATATATAAAATTCCATGTATGGATTGTCCCTCATTCTATCTCGGACAGTCCAGCAAAGGCTTAGAAGTAAGGCTAAGCCAGCATAAATACTCTGTAAAAACTGGGCAAAAATCTAATGCATTATTCATTCATTTAAGTGAAAACAACCACCGAATTCATTGGATTGATAGTTCAGTAATTGCTTGGTCAAGAGATGTCTTATCACGAAATCTTTTTAGAATCTGCTTTAATACAACTTACTTTTCATTGTAATTTCAATGTTAGTCGTGGCCTTTTTCATTTAGACCCTTGTATCTGTAACATGTTTAAGAATGACCTCAAAGATATAATTACTGACTTAAATAAAAATCAGTTGCCTTAGAGTTATTAAAATTTTGTTGTAATGTATGTCTGTCTGTATTGTGAATATGGTTTTGTTTACCAAGTTCCGAATAGCTGTCACCTATAATCCTTTAATTGTCTGGAAATTGTATCTGAGATGATTGTCTTAAACCTTTAATTACACCCATTGTTTATGCTTGTTTGGGAAGGTTTCTTATCTTCCAGGTGTGTCGGATTCTAGGTACTAATCCCTTTATAATCCCTATCTGTCAGTTATACGAACCTTCTTGTATTGTCTTTTCTCGTATTTATGTCAGTATCTGCTCAGTAAAGGACTTTTAAAGTCGAAAGATCTTGCAGACCTCCTTCGTTTATTTTTCCTTCGTGGCATTTATCTTTATTTATGGATTTATCACGTTCCTAACTTTCGTGATTCAGTTATACACACACATATATATATATATATATATACATATATATATATATTATATATATGCAGAGATATACATACATACATACAAAGCACAAATATGTATATATATGTATAAATGTACAGATGTATGTCTGTCTGCATGTACTATGTATATAAAGCATATATATACAATATATATTTATGTGTATGCGTGTACTGGGAATAGGGCTTACATCTATTTAGACATAAATGATAAACAATGATATCAAAGTGCACACACACATACATACATACATACCATACACACACACACACCCACACACCCACACACACACCACACTCATAATATATATATAATCTAAAAAAATGAAAAATTAGTATATATATACATATATGTATCATAATAATATATATGTGTGTGTGTATGTATGTATATAATATATATAATATATATATATATATGATATATATATATATATGAATATATATGTGTATTATAATTAATATATAATATATGTATAATAATATATGTATATATATTATGTATATATTAATATATAATATATATAGATATATGTATATATTATGTAATATAATATATATATATATATATCTATATATAATTATGTATATATATATATAATATAATAATATATATATATATGTGTATCATTATATATATATGTAATGCCCCAGTAACATAGAAGCTGAAATTATCGAGTCTCCGTTTATAATACAAGACATTTTTCAGGGTAACTGGAAATATCTGAAGTGAAATAGAAGCTCAGTGAATCTTGTTTCCTTGCCTCCGATATTATATATATATATATATATATATATATATATATATATATATATATATATATAAATATATATAAATATGTATATATATGTGTATATATATATATATATATATATATATATATATAATATATATATATATATATATATATATATAATATCAGGAGCAAGGAAACAAGATTTACTGAGCTTCTATTTCACTTCAAGATATTTCCAGTTACCCTGAAAAATGTCTTGTATTATAAACGGAGACTCGATAATTTCAGCTTCTATGTTACTGGGGCATTTGAAACATATTATCCACATAAAAATTGGGCAATTGAAATCGATACAATTCACGCAAAAATTGGGCTACTGAAAAAATATTATCCACATGACAATTAGGTTAGTGAAAAAGATATTATCTACATAAAACTGGGCAACTGAAAAAGATATTATCTCCATAAAAATTGGGAATATTAAAATCAATATTTTCCACATAAAAATTGGTACAATTGGAATAGGTATTATTTACAAAAAAACTGGGACAACTGAAATAGATATAATCCACATAAATATTGGAGGAATGGAAACAAATATTATCCACATTAATATTGTGACAACTGGAATGCATACCATTCACATTAAAATTAGGGCAACTGAAATAGACATTAGTCACATAAAATTAGGAATTTGAAATAGATACTATCCACATAAAAATTGGAGCAATTGAAACAGATATTAGAGACATAAACATTGGGGAAATTGAAATAGTATCCACATAAAAATTGTGGTAATTGAAATAAAGATTATCCACATAAATATTGGGGCAACTGAAATAGACATTAGTCACATAAAATTAGGAATTGGGTAATTAGAATAGACATTATCAATACAAAAATCGGGGCAATTGAAATAGATATTATCCATATAAAAATGAAAATGAGGACAATTCAAATAGATGTCATCGACAAAAAAATTGGGATAATTATAGATAATATCCACACAAAAATTGGGGCAATTGAAATAGATATTATCTACAGAAAGACTGGGGCAATTACAATAGATATTATCCACATAAAAATTGGGCCAATTGAAATAAATACTATCCACACAAAAAATTAGGTAAATTGAAATAGATATCCAGATAAAAATTAGGCATCTGAGATAGATATTATCCTCATGAAAACTGGGGCAATTGAAGTAGATATTATCCGTATAAATATTCAGGCAATTGAAGTACATATTGCCCGTATAAATATCGATGCAAATGAAGTAGATATTATCCGTATAAATATCGAGGCAATTGAAGTAGGTATTACCTGTATAAAATATCGGGGATGGCATGAAGTAGATATTATCCGTATAATATCAGAGCAATTGAAGTAGATATTACCGTATAAAGCATCGAGGCAATTAAGAAGATTCTCCGTATAAAATATCGAGGCAATTGAAGTACATATTACCCGTATAAATATCGAGGCAATTAAAGATATTATCCGTATAAATATCGAGGCAATTGAAGTACATATTACCCGTATAAATATCGATGCAAATGAAGTACACATTACCCGTATAAATACCGAGGCAATTGAAGTAGATATTACCCATATAAACATCGAGGCAATCGAAGTAGATATTACCCATATAAATATCGAGGCAATTGAAGTACACATTACCTGTATAAATATCGAGGCAAATGAAGTACACATTACCTGTATAAATATCGAGGCAATCGAAGTAGATATTACCTGTATAAATATCGAGGCAAATGAAGTACACATTACCCGTATAAATATCGAGGCGATTGAAGTAGATATTACCCATATAAATATCGAGGCAATTGAAGTAGATATTATCCGTATAAATATCGAGGCAATTGAAATAGATATTATCCACATAAACTGAGAAGTGCATCACATCCGAGCGTATATCTCATCACCACCAATCAGCATTTACACGAGACATAGCAGAAGTCAGACGTAAAATATGTCGTCCATCCTTACGGTCGTGGTTTGCTCAATTCCATGAATTTCTCTGCAGCTAATTCTTGGCAGCTGGGTCACCTAAGGTCTCCCGCGTTCAATGCAACACGCCTTTAAGGTGAAACTATTTCCATTGTTCTTATTCCTTGAGCTGTGTCATTCCTGTTATATGCCTTTGTTCGAATACTTTCCACGGTCTTGTGTACAAGAGGTTTTTATTATTATTATTTTTTTTTGCGTTATGGCGTGATAACTTCTACTTTATATATATATATATATATATATATATTAATATATATATTAATACCATATATATAATTTATGTATTATATAAAATAGTAGTATTATATTAATATATATATATATATAAATATAATATATATAGTAATATATATATATATATATACATATATACTATAAATTTATATATTATATTAAAATATGTTAAGTAATCATATATATATATATATATATACTAGTATATATATATATATATATATATTATATATATATTAAATATATATATCCATACATTACATACATACATACATACATCCATACATACATTCATATATATATATATATAGATATATATATATATATATATATATATGTATATACAAATTGGTGTTCACATCTATACGCTATTATTCTTGAGGACTGTTATTAATTTCATTTATTCATCTGATGCGTATTAATTGCATATGCATTAATAATAATAATAATAATAATAATAATAATAATAATATAATAATGATAATAATAATAATAATAATAATAATAATAATAATAATAATAATGTGTGGCGCCGTGGAGGAGTGGGTTAGGTCGTCAATAGACTTAAGTCAAGTTAAGCAACATTGGGGCTGGTCAGTAGTTGGATGGGTGACCGCTCTCCTCGGCGTTGATTCCTTGGGAAAGGAACTTTACCATAATTTCCTCAGTCTACTCAGCTGTAAATGAGTACCTATCCCTGATGGGGTAGGGTCCAGCTATGGGTTAAATAGCAAAACTCAGCAATGATGGAAAGAAATGAAGGAATAAACGACAACGACGTAAATGGAACCTCTGGCAACAGAGGAGCTTCGTCCGGCAACCAGGTATTCAACCCAATTGAAGGGGAAGACGGTCAGGTACTTGGAGGTCGTCATCCAGCAACTGATCACCACAACGACAATAATCAACAGCCTGAGATTGGAGCTACAGAGGCAAAAAGGAAGAAATGGACAAGAGAAGAAAATAAGGAAATATGGAGATGCTACATCAGAAGCAACCCGACGGAGAGAGGATATAGAAGAAGATTGGTCAACATCTGGAATGAGAGGAATAAACAACCCCCCAATCAGAGCAGAGGCTGGCAGACCAAGTAAGGAACATAAAGAAAAAGAACTGGCTCTCCCCAACAGAAAGAGAAGAACTGGAAAGGGAAATGTCACACGACAACGAATTACACGAAGACGAACTGAGAGACGATGCCACAGAAGACGACAGGGAGGATGAGGTATCAAACAACGACACACGAAGAAACACCGACGAAGTAACAGAGAGGTCGGAATGGGTAGAAAAGATCAGACAATGGATGGAGCCAGATACAGAGAGAACAAAGATCCCCTCCATGAAAGCCTACAACACCAAGAAATTAAGGGAGAAAACAAGTGAGGTCAATGAAATAATGGGCATAATACAGACCACCAGTATCACAGAAACAAATAACTTGACATATGCAGGAGCAAGATTAGTAGCAGAACTGATGGGGATTCGAACACCAACACCACCAGCACAACCAACCCAACAGAAACCAAAACAGCAACCTCCTTGGAAAAGGCGCCTGGAAAAGCAAATCATGGTGATGAGATCTGACTTGAGTAAACTGAATAGAGATGGCAGAAAAAAGGCTAAGAAGCAAGAAAACAAGGGAGGAACTCAACGAGAAATACAAATTACAAGAGAGGGGACTAAACAGCACCATAGAAGATGTAAAACAGAGGAACACATAAGATCCAACGGTACATGAACAGGAATAAGGGATACCAACAGAACAAACTATTCGGAACCAACCAGAAAAGACTATACAGCCAACTAAGAGGGGAAGACAACCACCCAGAAATTCCTGAAGCCGAACCAAGTAAGAGACTCTGGGAAAAATATGGAGCAATCCGGTATCACATAACAAACATGCAACATGGCTCCAGGAAGTCAAGGAAGAAGAAACAGGGAGAATAAAACAAAGATTCACAGACATCACGACAGACACAGTCAGACACCAACTAAAGAAAATGCCAAACTGGAAAGCCCAGGTCCGATGAGTCCATGGATACTGGCTCAAAAACTTCAAGGCCCTACACCCACGAATAGCAGAACAACTCCAGCATTGTATCTCAAATCACCAAGCACCCAAATGGATGACCACAGGAAGAAACATCCTTAGTACAAAAAGACAAGAGTAAGGGAAATATAGCCAGTAACTACAGGCCTATCACCTGCCTACCAATAATGTGGAAGTTACTAACAGGTATCATCAGTGAAAGGCTATACAACTACCTAGAGGAGACAAACACCATCCCCCACAAACAGAAAGGCTGCAGAAGGAAGTGTAGGGGCACAAAAGACCAGCTCCTGATAGACAAAATGGTAATGAAGAACAGTAGGAGAAGGAAAACCAACCTAAGCATGGCATGGATAGACTATAAGAAAGCCTTCGACATGATACCACATACATGGCTAATAGAATGCCTGAAAATATATGGGGCAGAGGAAAATACCATCAGCTTCCTCAAAAATACAATGCGCAACTGGAATGCAATACTTACAAGCTCTGGAATAAGACTAGCAGAGGTTAATATCAGGAGAGGGATCTTCCAAGGCGACTCACTGTCCCCACTACTCTTCGTAGTAGCCATGATTCCCATGACAAAAGTACTACAGAAGATGGATGCCGGGTACCAACTCAAGAAAAGAGGCAACAGAATCAACCATCTGATGTTCATGGACGACATCAAGCTGTATGGTAAGAGCATCAAGGAAATAGATACCCTAATCCAGACTGTAAGAATTGTATCTGGGGACATCAGGATGGAGTTTGGAATAGAAAAATGCGCCTTAGTCAACATACAAAAAGGCAAAGTAACGAGAACTGAAGGGATAAAGCTACCAGATGGGAGCAACATCAAACACATAGATGAGACAGGATACAAATACCTGGGAATAATGGAAGGAGGAGATATAAAACACCAAGAGATGAAGGACACGATCAGGAAAGAATATATGCAGAGACTCAAGGCGATACTCAAGTCAAAACTCAACGCCGGAAATATGATAAAAGCCATAAACACATGGGCAGTGCCAGTAATCAGATACAGCGCAGGAATAGTCGAATGGACTAAGGCAGAACTCCGCAGCATAGATCAGAAAACCAGGAAACATATGACAATACACAAAGCATTACACCCAAGAGCAAATACGGACAGACTATACATAACACGAAAGGAAGGAGGGAGAGGACTACTAAGTATAGAGGACTGCGTTAACATCGAAAACAGAGCACTGGGGCAATATCTAAAAACCAGTGAAGACGAGTGGCTAAAGAGTGCATGGGAAGAAGGACTAATAAAAGTAGACGAAGACCCAGAAATATACAGAGACAGGAGAAAGACAGAAAGAACTGAGGACTGGCACAACAAACCAATGCACGGACAATACATGAGACAGACTAAAGAACTAGCCAGCGATGACAATTGGCAATGGCTACAGAGGGGAGAGCTAAAGAAGGAAACTGAAGGAATGATAACAGCGGCACAAGATCAGGCCCTAAGAACCAGATATGTTCAAAGTACGATAGACGGAAATAACATCTCTCCCATATGTAGGAAGTGCAATACGAAAAATGAAACCATAAACCACATAGCAAGTGAATGCCCGGCACTTGCACAGAACCAGTACAAAAAGAGGCATGATTCAGTGGCAAAAGCCCTCCACTGGAGCCTGTGCAAGAAACATCAGCTACCTTGCAGTAATAAGTGGTACGAGCACCAACCTGAGGGAGTGATAGAAAACGATCAGGCAAAGATCCTCTGGGACTATGGTATCAGAACGGATAGGGTGATACGTGCAAACAGACCAGACGTGACGTTGATTGACAAAGTCAAGAAGAAAGTATCACTCATTGATGTCGCAATACCATGGGACACCAGAGTTGAAGAGAAAGAGAGGGAAAAAATGGATAAGTATCAAGATCTGAAAATAGAAATAAGAAGGATATGGGATATGCCAGTGGAAATCGTACCCATAATCATAGGAGCACTAGGCACGATCCCAAGATCCCTGAAAAGGAATCTAGAAAAACTAGAGGCTGAAGTAGCTCCAGGACTCATGCAGAAGAGTGTGATCCTAGAAACGGCACACATAGTAAGAAGAGTGATGGACTCCTAAGGGGGCAGGATGCAACCCGGAACCCCACACTATAAATACCACCCAGTCGAATTGGAGGACTGTGATAGAGCAAAAAAAAAAAAAAAAAAAAAAAATAAAAAAATAATAATAATAATAATAATAATGCTATTAATTATTATTATTATTATTATTATTATTATTATTATTATTATTATTATTATTATTATCAATTTAATCTGCTGAGTTCCTACTAACGTTAGTATAACCATATAAGCATGAATGTAGAGTTAAAATATAAATAGAGTAAGTGTAGAGTAAAAGTGTGAAACAAAACGAGCTTGGGGTATGGAAATCTATAGCAGCAAGACTTACCAACAGAACTAAATTTCTAACAATACCTAATCTTGCAGTACACCTAATTTTTTTTTAAATTCCTTCTCTAGGACAAAGAATTAAAAAAAAAATTACAGAAGACTGAATTGAACCCTGGATTATGTGAATGTAATCGATAAAAAAAAACGAGAAAGTTGTCATACTTGCTGCTTGTTTGTACAACATTAACAGTCCATTACGCATTTCAGAGGCCATAAAATAGTGGTTTTCTTAAACAACTTTTAAATCGACGTATGGCTTTCCGTGCTACTTCAGAACCGAGTGTTTCTAATATTGCACTGATTTATGTAATACACTGAATTGACGGATGTGCTTAATTAAGCCGTTTACTCTTAGAAAAGAGTAATTTAAGCCATTTACTCCTAGAAAGTGCCTCGCTGAACGGTTCGGTTTCGTACTCGCCTACCAATCTGGTAGCCAGAGTTCGTTCCCAGCTGCAGCCAGCGCGGAATCAGAGGAATGTCTTTCTGGTGATTAGAAATTCATTTCTCGATAGAATGTGGCTCGGACCCCACATTAAGCTGTAGGTTCCGTTGCTAAGTAACCAATTCGTTCCTAGTCACAGAAAAAATATGTAATCCTTCGGGCCAGCACTAGGAGAGTTGTTCATCAGCTTAGTGGTCTGGTTAAACTAAGATATATCACTACTACTCAAAGAAAAAAAGACCAACTTCTTGCCTTACCTCCGACTGTTTCGAACATGTGGTGCTTTATGACGTATATGGGACCTATCCCCTTTACCTAATTATTTTTAATTATATATATATATATATATATATATATATATGTATATATATATATATATATATATATATATATATATATATATATATCACCATACAATATATTAATTTGCTTTAAAAAGATTCGTATAGCCCAGGATATGTAAAGTGACATTTAACCATAAGTCAAACAACCATTTGAAAAGGTATAGTTCAGGATACTCTATAGTCTATACCGACGTCAATGATTTACATCAGCACTTTTGCGGATGGTTAGGTGACTAACCACAGCCTTAACCGCCTCATTGTCTAAAGAGAAAAAAGTTATGAAACACATATGGCAACGTTGGCACAGTACTTCCGAAAATTAGGACGAAGTTTGAAACACTCAGTGCTGTAGTGGCATGGAAATCCAGAGGTCGGTTTAAATGTTGCTGACGAAAAACACTATGCCTTGGCCTCTGAAATGCAAAGTACAAGAGTTACACGCACCTCTGTGGGTCGTTTAGCGCCTGTCTTTAAGAATTCTACTGATATGTTAGGTTGTTATTACTATAGCGTAAGACTGTTCTTAAATAAATTATGGGACAGATACCTCATGGCAGTCGTTTTTATTGTATTTGAGCTACGGTTACGAGATGTATAAAAAATGACGGAAATGCTGAAAAAATAAGTACTATCAGCAACTCGGCGACATTATGCAACAATTTGACAATGTGAGCTACATTATCAGGAGCGAGAGGAAGTTCACGTATTATTTTCAAAAAAAGTTTGATATTACGCTTCTCATTACATCCTTCACAGAAGAATTAGGAGCAGATGTTGTCCTCTTAAAATCATGCCCTCTTCCCGCTCTTTCTCTCTCACACACACATCAGTATAGATATAACACACACACACACACACACACACACACACACAATATATATATATATATATATATATAGAAGACTTGTAGGAGGAAGTACATCTCAGGTGGTCCTTCAAATACATTTATTGCAACGTTTCAAAACACAAAGGTTTCGTTTTCAAGCATCAAGAGAGAAAGGAAGGACAGACTTTTGTCCTTCCTTTCTCTCTTGATGCTTGAAAATGAAACCTTTGTGTTTTGAAACGTTGCAATAAATTTTAAGGACCACCCGAGATGCACTTCCTCCTACAAGTCTTCTATTTTTCGAAGTACTAGTAACCGCCATACCTTGGAACGCTATATATTATTATCAACCAAAAAAATTCTCCTTCCGTTAACATGTATGAAAATATATTTATTCAAGGTAGAACGAATTGGATATCAAAGGACTTTTGAAGCTTAATATATATATATATATATATATATATATATATATATATATATATATATATATATATTAGATAGATAGATGAGATAGATAAATGTTCTGCGCCGGCCAGGATCCGTACCGAGGCCTGGTATAGAAGCACTTGTCAATTATAATTTCCCTTTGGTGTAAGCTATCCCCAAGACATAGTGAATTCGATATCAAACAATAATTGTGGCTTAATACTTGGGCGTATGTATTGCTGGCTGTACACAAATACATATAGATACATAAGTACATATAAAACTATAACTATATATATTACATATGTATACATATATTTATGCGTCTGTGTGTATGTATAAACACTCTCGCTTCCCTGGATGTTACGGAGATCAGCAGATGGCAAAAGGCATGGGGCGTGGAAGGCTAATATCATGTACTACTCACGTCCTAAACTTATAAGGATACAATTAGAATTTGAGGCTTTGAATAGACGTGGATGTGGTTCAAATGTGGGGCAGAGTACGACCGTAGACAGACTGAAGAAGAAAACCTGTATGTCACACAATATATTGAAATAAGAATGAAAAGTCAAATTTATTACTAGGCGCAATTGTTTCTGAAGCGATCAATACGTGCAGAGAAACGGCAAGGTTATATTTTTGTGTCAGAAAGATAATAAGGACGTTTAGAACAGTACCTTCTTCTCAGTCCAAGATTTGCGGGGGGTGAATTAAGGTGTAGCAGGACAGGTTATTAAAAAGAACTGACTGAAAACTTTCGCGGGTAATCTAAACTGGGTCTTGTTTTAAAAGAAAAGAGAGCCATGCTAAGATATCAGATTTTGCTTTGGCACAGAGTAGGTGAAGAGCAAGTTGATTGCTCTACTGGTGACAAAAGGAGTGACTGGAGGTAAGCATAACCATCACTATACTCGGTTTTTTTTTCCATCTGTCCACCAGCCTGTGGTGTTTGCGTATGGTAACACTGCGTCCCGGGGTTTAGATAGTTACATTCAGCTTACATTCAACAATTATAATAATATCCTATTTCGAATATTAACGGTGTAATTCGCATACAGTAAATTATTTAAACACTTTTCAGTTGCAAATGTACACCCAGATATCCTTTTATTTACCTAAAACTTAGACATAGCGTAACTATTTAAAGCCTGGGACGCAGTCTTACCATGCGCGACCACGACAGGCGGATGGACAGTGTATAAGTCGTAGGAAAAATGAAAATGATTTGAAGCTTTTGGATGCTGAGTAAACCAGATTGTGGTTATAAGATGTCATAAAGAAAAGTGAGTCTTGTAAGGTTATCACTGATACAAATTAATTTGACAAGAACAAGACGACGGCGCCACAATACTAGACTTTCCTGTCTTGCCATAGGTACAAAAACTAGTGAGGTATGGAAATGAGAGGAAAGCTAAAGAATTTGAACAGTTAGGTAAGAAGAAACAAGAGGGAGCAGATGACGAGCAAAGCACTACAGCAAGTATGGCAACTTAAGTGTGCCACTATGTAAGTGGCGTTCTCGTTATGCGAGTTTGACGAGAAATGTGAATGACAGAAGAAGAAGGATGAAAAATGGGCTATAGTTAAGATACTGAATCGAAAGGAGGATATATGGAGTATACAAAATTCAAGGCTGGAGTCATCAAACAAGCCGTAGTGTTTGTTGGGAACTGGAAGACAAAGCGTATGTGATAGATATACGTTTATAGATAAAAGACTAACAGTTTCTTGTGGATAGACATTTTGGTTCACTCCCGAACTGAACTGTCAGAGTCGTTTAATACGCGCCGAGAAATTGTCTTCGTGGTCGTTTTTGTTTGTTTGTATGGTGTTTTTACGTTGCATGGAACCAGTGGTTGGTTATTCAGCAACGGGACCAACGGCTTTACGTGACTTCCGAACCAAGTCGAGGGTGAACATCGATCACCAGAAATACACATCTCTCAAACCTCAATGGAATGTCCGAGAATCGAACTCGCGGCCACAGAGATGGCACGCCACCACCATACCGACCACGCCACTGAGGCGCTATGAGAATGATTAAAGAAAGATGCAAGAATTTAATTAGAAGGCCACCATTCCTATCGGTTACCCAAAAATAGAGCCCTCTTGCAGCCTTCCTACTAGTCCGATGCTAAAACATAAGAGCGCCGTTGTGTTGCTGTGAAGTTGGAAGCTTACTTACAGGTGTGTTCGCACCTGTGGACAATGTCCTACCTGCCTCTCATCTGATACTCTCACAGAAGATACCGTAAATAAAATGCAATAACAACATCAGGGAAACATTATAAAAATGTTTGGACTTATATTACTGAATCCCGGCATCTTATTTGCTTTGTGAGGATAGGATATAGAATTTGGGACCTATGAGGTTATTCAGCGATGAAAATGAACACTGACAGTAAAGAGGTTTGAAAGGTGTAACAGGAGGAAAACCTCTTAGTTGCACTGTGAATAAATAGTTAGGAGACGGTGGAAAAGAAGAAGAAAGACTGGGAATATGAATAGAAGTACAGTTAAAGGGATGAAAAGGGTTGCAGCTATGGGCCGAAGGGACACTGATAGACGTTCATGTAATCTTATTTATGCATTCGTATGTATATAATGTTTTATGTTTTTTCTCAGTTCAAGGGTTGAACGACGACAAACATTGTCGTATATTGTATCATTCTAACATGAATTCTGTAAAAAAAATTAATTTTTCTATTATAGTATTCATTGTATTCATTATCTTTTTCGATTTTGCTAGCATACATTTACATCTCTTCTCATGTACTAGAGTTGTTCTCCCATCAAATATATTTTCCTTTGTGCATTCTATTTTTTTCCAGTGATGTTTAATATCAAGGCTATTATGACAGATATCGTTAATCACCTTTCTCTTAATATTTGACCTCACCACAAAACTGAATTTATTATTTTCAGACATTTTCACTAACGTGAAATATTGCTATTACGTTTTGAATGTCGCTTGTTTCCTTCTCTTTCTAAAGACTCTCTGAAGCCTTCGCTTTATCCCTAACTCCGTACGATAAATGTTGCCTCAGAAATTTAATATGCTCCACTTTTTTCAGATTTCTACCTAGGCCTCCAAGATACTATTCACTTTGCTTTCATGCTAATGAAATCCGGCCTAGCGCCTCAGTGGCGTGGATGGTTTGGTGTTTGCTTCTCACCTCGGTGGTCGCGGGTTCGATTCCCGGCCATTCCATTGAGGAGTGAGTCTCGATGTGTATTTCTGGTGATAGAAGTTCACTCTCGACGTGGTTCGGAAGTCACGTAAAGCCGTTGGTCTCGTTGCTGAATAACCACTGGTTCCATGCAACGTAAAAACACCATACAAACAAACAAACAAATCCGGCCTATCTGATCCATCGACGTTTTGGGTGCTCGGATTCCCTCAGAACTGCCTGGAACTGTTCAGATAATGGAAGTGATAAATCTGCCTTGGAAATTATAGCGCTGCATTTCGATGTCATAAATACTTTCCTTCAAGACCATTATTTAGTTTTGGTCTTGGATGTCGGTTTTTCTTAGAAGATTTATTGGGTTTATGTAAAGGGCTTATTTTCTCCTTGGGAATTTGATCTGCAATTTTTCATGGAAGTGAATTTGTTTTGTCAATGGCGGTTATCTCGAGATATTCGACGCAATCTAGATATTGGAGTTTTTACAGGAATGCGTTTTCGACCTCACATCTTAAAAACCACTGAGGTTAGAGGGCTGCAAATTGGTATGTTGATCACCCTCCCTCCAGTCGTCAAACATACCAAATTGCAGCCCTCTAATCTCAGTGGTTTTTATTTTATTTAGGCATACTCGTACTTTTCCCACATCTTTTACCATCTTGTCAGCAAACTTTGGACCAAGTAGCTAATAATGGAAGTTCTTTAAGTGTTTCTTCTCGCTTGTGCGTTTCCAAATATTTTGGAGGGCAGATCCTAACAGCTCTTAGAAAAAAATTGCAGGCTAACCCTATTTTACATTAGATGTCGTAGTAATAACCGACAGCTGACTGTAGGATAATGCAAAAGTAGGGTTTCAGGATATAGTAAATTTATATTATGTTCCCGAAAATGGTCAAGACGTCTAAAAAAGGAATTTGTTGTTCACTTCCTACTCCATTTTGGATTTAAACTTGATAAAGTCGCCCTAAATAGGAATACAGAAGGTCAAGATATTGTCTACATATCTAATCATGTTCATGTCTTTAGGTTTTAAGGAACTTATCATCACAGATTCAAAATACTCCATATATAAGTTTTCAAGAACTGGACTATACATCCAACCAGATCTATTGTAGCTCACAAATTAAGTATAAATATACAGTTATATTGCAATCATGCATTAAAATCCCGTACCTAGACAACACTATAGCTAGAAAAAATCCTAGGACGTGCCAGTCCTGTCTTCAGCCGGTAAAACTGTCATGTTCAACAAAACTAGATCCCAAAGAACTCGCTGTGTATAAAAATGTTGTACCTTGAATGTAACGAATCTTATATAGGATTAACAGGTAAATGTCTTTTACAAGGAATAATCCAGCAAACCCGTTCAGTTAACTAAGGACACCTAAACCTAAATTCTGCTACACACACACACACATATTACATGGAATAATTCCACCATGAAAGCGAACTAAAATCTCATCAATTAACAGAAAACCTGTGGAAGGTAGCTCCAATAATAATAATAATAATAATGATAATAATAATAATAATAATAATAATAATAATAATAATAATAATAATGATAATAATAATAATGTGTTGCAAAAGAGAAGCTTGGTCAGGCGAAATGGGCACATGTCACGTCACGTTTACGCTACCATAAAGTTATGCTGATTTACAATAACGATAATATAGTAGTTAGTAAAAGGAGAGAAAAAAAGAAAAAAAAGAGGCTGACACTAACTATATTTAGAACTGTCGTCGAACGATGTTAACCACCAAGGAGACGAGTAAAGAATATGATAGGATGGTGAACTTCAAAGGTTTCACTTAATGCTGGCAGATTCTTTGCCTTGTTCTATCTTCTGTATACGCTTTCGTCATAATTCACAAGGGAATTGTTAACTTATAGAATATAAGAGAGATCTTGACTTGAGTATTTTAAGTACAGAGGCATAAAGTTGTTAAAAAGAGCGATGACTGACTATTTCCATAATCTTTTGAAGGAATCATTTGCGTGATTAATAAAGCGTTTAGAAAAATAGGTTTTCAGAAGCACAAAATCCTTAGAAAAGACTGATGACATCCATACGAGTGACTTAAACATTTAAAGGATTTATACTGACGGTCTGTTCCATATCTAATACGAATTTTTATCACATTACTGTGATTCATATACATGCATTAAGCTACAAATGTCTTTTCATATCCAATTCGGTCTACCTAGGAATTAATATATTTTCAAGTATGTTAACCAAAGGGGAATTTTTAGTTGATAATAATTTCGTCCTCTCGTTGGTTCGAACAAGCGCCCAGCGGACAGAGGAGAAACCCGGAATTCAGTGAGGTTATCGAATCGGCCAACAAGTGAGGTATAAGTTGATACCGATTCCGACCTTACAAATCACTGTCGAACTCAGGTATTTGTAATTAGAATCGATATCCAACCCCTCTGCCATGTTAACAAAGTCGAACGTTTGCCGCACGTGACCAACATATTGTACAACAACGCTGAGATCTGTCCTTGAGGAAACCCATCGACATCCGACTCATCTTTCTTACTCCACCGCCTGTGCGCTGGATCCCCAAGTGTAGGGTAGCATGACGAAGAGCCTGCAACGAAGCCGCATACCGTTTTGCCGAGACACGACCTCCAAGCGGATGTGCTTGGTATCTATAAAGGAAATGCAGATATGCACAACGCAACGTAGACGACTCCTGGCGAAGTTAGACGTGGCGCGTTTGACCTCTTTAAATGTGTGCGTGCGGTTCCCTCGCCATAAACAAAGCTAGTTGTAGGGCGTGGTCACGTGACGCCGGGTTATTGGATGGATCATTACTTAATGCATATTATCTAGAATGATGAACGCATCCCAGCTGTGACACCATAAAGCAAATGTCAAAGGAAATGAGTGGGGATTTTTCGGTTGAGTGACTAACGGCTGTTACATGTTTTTATATGAAAAAGAAACAAGAAATAAAGAGAGCCAGACAGGGAAAGTGAAAGAGGGAGGAACTTAATGACCACCATCACGAAAGAAGTAGTACACCTAGACTAATTCATTTACCTGGCATTTCATCTGCACCAGCTGGCGGCCCTGATGCATTGTCTCGTACGTCATTCCCAAGTCATACGAAAATAACTGATGTGTATTCTATTATCAGTTACGAACAATCTAAATTTTCCCCAACCTTACTACGACAGCATTCCCATAGCCGCCCGCCACCACCCGGATTCGTTATTGCCAAGGGAGGAAGCACTACTCTGCTGCATACTTGGAAACCCGTGACTCGTTGGGGTTTCCCCTGATCCTCTAAGGCTTTGTGTCGTGAATTATAGATTGTTTTCCTCGTACTTGCCTCCTCATTTTCTTCCAACTAACTCTTTCTCTCTCTCTCTCCTTCTCTTGGTATATTTCATATGGCAATTCTCATACCTTCGGAAAAGTTAGGGTCTACATAGAGACAAGCAAAAGTATATATATATATGTATACATATATATATATATATATATATATATATATATATATATATATATATATATATATACACATAATATATATACTGTATGTTTGTGTGTAAGTAAGTTAGCACGTGTGTACATATACATTTGAGTTTGGAAAATTCAGAACACGCGATGAACTCGTATACATGCTAATGCACAACAAACAAATATGAAACAGTGTGAGTCTTGACTGGTGTCGTCTTTTCTTCCCTGGATCCTGCTTCAAGAGGACAAATACTTAAGTGGTAAAAATTGACACTATCCAAAGTAAGGTGACAGTACCAACGAACATATTTACACGTGACAAGTAAGAAAAAGGAAGCGCAAAACTCCCATTCGCATCCAATGTTAGTGACCCATTTATAAACTTCATTTTTCTGTTAGGCACAGGTAAACCAACTTCTTTTGAGTCTATACATTCAACATAATTATTTCTTTTAATATTGATGGAATGAATTCATACATTCTTGGCTGACATTCATATTTTTCAAAGAAGCTTCCTGTTATAACACTAAAGTATTCACACATCACTTCTATAAAGGAGGGTAGGCTCAGTATAATCTCTCTCTGTTTTCCAACATTAGTCTCTTTCTGCCAACTCTTCTCTCATATTACCGTCATCTGTTACATTCGCTTTATTCACACTAACTTCTAACTTTCTCCTCTTCCAAAGACTTTGTCTCTTTTAATAGTTCAGTTCCTCTTCGCCTTCCTCAATCAATACTGTATTATCTGTAAACATCAACTATCCCAAACTTCAATTATGCCTATATTCTTATTACATAACTTTGTCCCTACATGTGCTGCCCTTCCTTTCTGATTTCTATCATCCCTTTCTCCTTCGATATTGAAAAGGCCCACTTTTACACCAATTCAGACACTCTCTTGTCGACATCTTCAAACACACAATTTACTTCCGACACGACATCTCAGTGCCGCCTACAATACCTCTGCCAGTTCAATCGTGACGTTTTCCAGGTTCATGCATGTCATTGACATTTTTCTCCTTTATTTTTGAACTTCTCTCATAACTGTCACGCAATAAAATGTGTCTTCCTGTATAACCACATTGTTACTTCCCTATCAACCATTCTGTCACCGTCTTAAATTGTTCAATTTTAGTCTCATCACATACCTTTCCTGACGCACTGGATATGTTTGAAAGGTTTCGCTTCCTCCACCTTACTATTCGGAAATGTTTGTTTGTATGGTGTTTTTACGTTGCATGGAACCAGTGGTTATTCAGCAACGGGACCAACGGCTTTACGTGACTTCCGAACCACGTCGAAAGTGAACTTCTATCACCAGAAATACACATCTCTCACTCCTCAATGAAATGGCCGAGAATCGAACCCACGACCGAGGTGGGAAGCAAACACCATACCAACCACGCCACTGAGGTGCTTACTTTGTTTGTTATTCGGAAATGAATCATCGCTGCAATGTAATTCCAAATCCTTGGTTTATGGCTGATTCCACTGGTTTACAAAAAAAAATTTTGGTCTGAGGCAAGAATGGGGATAGGTGTTTTTTGCTAATTTGGGTGTGCTGAATTCAAATTTATAAATAGTATGCTCTATCACCTCTAGTTTTCTGGCTTTTAAATAGTCTCATTTTAGTATAAACAGAGAATATATGTGCACATTTCAAGAGTTGCAGCAGCTTATAATAGATAAAACAGGATAGATAACTAGAGGTGATGAGTAAAAACGGATTTCAAATTTGAATTCAGCACCCCCAAATTAGGTAAAAACGGGTATTTTTGTGCTTACCTAAATTTCTTTGTAAACCAGTGAATTCTCAGCGAGAAAGGAAAATGTGATTTCTCATGAAAATGTTTCTAGACAAAAAATTTAAAATGTATACACAAACCAAGGCGAAAACGTAAAGTTTCATCTCGCTACCCCAAGTGATTTTTTGTAGAAATGTTAATAAGATTATCATTGTTTAATCTTTTTCTTAAAATGAACTTTTATTTATTTTCCGGATGTTATTTAAACTTGCCGACCTTGAAAGTAAAAAATTTAACTAATGAAGCTCCGCTGGGCAGAGGAGTTTTCAACCTTTTTTTAGAGTCCACAACATGTTTTACTGTGGCATGAAATACGCCTTCATAATAATTATTACGAGAATGAAGATATAATTATTCTTTTAGTTGTGCGAGAAGCTAAACAATATTTATAGAACTACCATCCAAGGTTGGTTATTTTGTCTTAGTGGGTTCTGCTGGAGGTTAAGTGGCTTATGACAGCACGGGCCCTTGCCTAAATACAGCGTTAAATGGCACAAGATTTCTGGTGAGGCCTTCTGGACTCTGACCAACCAACAGAGACGACCATCGAAGTGTTAAATATAACTGATGTCCTATAGTAGATTCACATCAACCGTGCATTTGATACCTAGGCCAGTCCCTTACGACGCTCCCGATTGGCTGTTGATAAGCCAATCACATGGCTGGAAACTCTCGGTCTCTCTCGAGAGTCCACATGGGTAGGTTCTATGCTCCACCTCTCCTGAGGTATGCGTCTTTCAGGAGAGACGGAACATACATCCTACCTATGTGAACTGTCGAGAGACTGAGTTTCCAGCCCTGAGAGTGGCTTATCAGCAGCCAATCAGGAGCGTCGTAAGGGACTGGCCCAGACATCAAATGCACGGTTGATGTGAATCTACTATAGTATATATATTTAATGGCCATGTGAAACCGCCTCTAGACCCAATAAACAAACAGGAAACGAGAGAATGTACAGCTCCCTGGACGCTTGTTACCTGCGCTACGTGAGACCGCTTGACCAAGGGGTGTCATTGTATCCGTTGCAATCTTCTAAGAAGTACGTATTGGAATTCTGAACGAAAGTTTTTCTCCTGAGCATTATTTTACACGAAAATTTACTCCTTATACTACAGTTTCTTATGCAGTCTCTTCCATGGTGCTATGCTAGAATATTATCCAGCCTGGATGATTTCCGGTCATATAAGAATCAGCTGAACTTACTGTAAAAATATACTAAGTAACTACAGGAGAAATGATAGAATTGTCAGATTTCATTTAATTATCTAAAAAATCTGAAAAGTCTGGAGCAAAGTCCATGAGTCACTAAATGTTATTTATTGGAGTGACGTAAAAACAGCCTACGAAAATGCCTGTAAAAAGTGAAGTACCCGCTCTTTTGGTTAAGCAGTAAATAAAGGCCCGTCCACGCGAGCTGTGTCACGGCCAACTATAGAGCAAGGTATATATTCTATATACCTTGCTATTGAGGTGGCCGTGGCTGGGTTCGATGTGACGTCAGAAGCGGCAAACTGAGAACTATTCCCGCGCTTCTGACGTCACACCGAGCAAACTTCGTCCAGCTTGTGTTGATGACGGGGGCTTAGGAGTGATGGGACTTGGGGATTAAAGAGACAATTTTCGAGAGGAAGATGGTACATAATATTTCAGTCACTAAGGGTTAGACTTCAGAAATTCTGGTATTAGTACAAAAATACAGTCATGGTAAATAAAGTTGGAAACAACAGAGCGGTCACAGAGGAAAGCTTTCCATAAAAGATAAAAAAATTGGATATATGCTCAATAACCATTCCATTAGATCAGTTACAGAAGAGGCCTCACGAATCAGAGAAAACACCAAGTGGATTATGTTGGAGTTCAAAAGACAGAAGAGCCTCTTGGTATATGTTACTGAAGGAAAAAAAAAAACCGCCTATGATATATAGTAGAGAATAGTGAAGGCCGAGAGTAACAGCAAAAGCTCCTATATAGCCTTTCGCAAAAGAGAATCACAACATGAAAGCGAGAAGTATACAAAAATGGTTTATAATTAATGCACTAATATTTACAAAAATTTTATACTGAAATATTAAGTAACGGAAATAACTAATTCTGACTTGAGACATGCGCCAAGAACACCATTAATAGAATAAGAACAGCAGTACTTTTTTTTTATTCATGAGGCCACTTTCCCGTCTACGCCTATTAACTACGTATCAAGTCTACCTTACTGACCAATTCCTTTTATATATTTAAAAGCTGATTCCATGTTCTCCTCCGGTACACACTGATATTCACAGGATTTACTCTAAACCAACAGGTTTAAATAGAAAAAAAGAATTATGAACACTTCCATCCATTCGACACAGATTCTCCAAAACGTAGATGTCATGGGTTAAAATTTGCTACTGTGGAGGAGTATCAGTGTCTAGAGTCTTTTATAAATCACCGTCCTACCTATATGAACTCAGAGGCAAATCAATGTATACATATGATTTTTACTGACACACGACTTGCCATTCTTGTGAGGTAAGGATGGGACCAGGGTAGGGGGCGGTTGTTGGCCGTTGAGTTTGCCTGCAGACCTACCCACGACCTTGTCATTTTCTTCCTTCCACAGGTCTTATGTTAGTGGAGATGACCCTAATTAGATATCTAAAGAGTTAGAAAATTGGATTACACACTAATGAAGCACATGCAGTGAGCGCGGAAATTCCGGCTAATTAATTAATTTATTTAGAACATAGTCTGACAACCAATGGACAAAGACAGGCATGTTTAGTGATTTGTTATGCATGGAAATGAAATATATGGAGATGAAAATGTGGCATAAGCTTCTGCCCCTTTTTATCACCACTATCTTACTGGCATTGCATTTTATTGGTCAGGCTTAATTAAATTAAGCTCAAACGAACGTTCTACCATGCGAATTGTATATGTGAAACCCTAGCCCAAACAGCAACATTACAGTTATCTACTTATTCTTCTTCTTTCTCTATAAGCTTGTCCCTATTTGGGGTCGCTATAATGGTTCTTCAACACATTCTTCCATCTCCTTCGGTCCAGTGCATCCTCCTCGCTCAATCCCAACTCCCTCATATCTCTCTTCACACAGTCAATCCATCGCAATTTTGGTCTACCGAACCTTCTCCCACCTGGTAGTCCCATACCCATCATCTTCCTTATCGGGTGGTCTTCCTCTCGTCTCTATATATATGTCCATACCATCTCAGTCTACTTTCCCTCACCTTGTCTGAAGCTTGTAAAAAATAAACGAATAATGTGTACCAGACTGGTTACGATGAGAGTCATGAAAAACCGGCACTGGATCAATTGGGAAAGTTGTAGAATTTATCAGCCTGCTCAGTTCGAAATCTGAACAACTTCACAAACTGATATCAGCGCTGGGGGACACAACGCTGTCCTAGCTCATAAATTGCTGGGGAGGTTAGCAGGAATAAGCTCTGCTCACTGCAGGGTTTTATTCTACAGCCATTGATGAGCCATTAACAAGCCATTCATGCTGAAATGAACAATAATTTAATCAGCAACACAAACATTGTTGCAATACTATGTTACAATATGAACAAATCAGGAAATTCTTTGAATATTAAACAAGAAAAATAGAACCTAGTCCAATGGTAGGCTATGCAATTCAAAATTATAACAAATTACAAGGCTATACAAATAAGGTTCACAATGAATTAATTTACAAAGATAGCCAGGACCTTACACCGTATCTCCTGCAACTCAGGAACCATTAGCTTTGACACATTACACTACGCCTAGCTATAGCCTTCAACACAGGTTTCTTCAGTAGCCTACAACAGAACACAATCAACATTAAAAACAGAAAGGAAAATAGAACCTAGCCCAATGGTAGGCTACTCAATTCATTATTATAAATAAATTGCAAGGTTATACAAATACGGTTCACATGAATTTACATAAATAGGTAGCCAGAACCTTACACTGTATCTCCTGCAACTCAGAAACCATTAGCTTTGACACACTACACCACGCCTATAGCCTTTGACACAGGTTTCTTCAGTAGCATACAACAGAACACATTAAAAATAGCAACATTTTATTTGGCCATATCAACTAGAGCGAATTACTAATAGCACACTGTTGCACATTAAATAAACCGCCAAAAAAAAAAAAAAAAAAACAACAACAACAACACTTAGTTTGACCTAGCCGACCACAATAGGCTATGCTCTTGCCTATAAAAAAAAAAACTGTTTTTTTCCATCTGTCCATCCGCCTGTGGTGTTTTTGTATGGTAACACTGCGTCCCGGGCTTTAAATAGTTACGCTGTGTGTAAGTTTTAGGTAAATAAAAGGATATCTGGGTGTACATTTGCAACTGAAAAGTGTTTTTAATAATTTACTGTATGCGAATTACACCGTTAATATTCGAAATAGGATATTGTTATTATTGTTGAATGCAAGCTAAATGTAACTATCTAAAGCCCGGGACGCAGTGTTACCATACGCAAACACCACAGGCAGAAGGACAGATGGAAAAAAACGGAGTATAGTACGACAAAGGAATAGGGTGGGGTTAGCTGCTTGGCAAATATACACTACATATATGACTTAGTGGCAGTGGCTCCTTAATCGGAAATACCACTGGGAATTAATTTCCTAGTACATACTAGCCTGAAGCAACAACATTTCACCAAAACAGTATGGCCAACAGGCAACAGCAAGGGCAAGGTCCCGTGTCCCAACTGAAGAATCCGCCAAAATCTGATGCACTGCTCATGCGCAAAAGCGGGATACCTCAAAACTTGAAACGTTTGCCCAACTAAACTACATTTGATGCAATAAACAGGCCAACATCAAAAGAAATAAATGAATACAGGCAATTCTTTACTCACTGAATAACCATTTTGCATATAAGCCACCTCACACACTCAATGGGACACAGTAAACTAAGCGGAAACAAAAGACCAGCCTTTTACGAACAAACGCCACTTTCCACAAACACTTTCGCTAATAAAATCAAATGTTCTGACGCAATATTTTACAAAAGTAGTTATATTTGAATGCGAACGTTAGCGAGCTGGAGTGCGTAAGGAAAATAATAAACAACAGTAATCATAGATAAACCATATCCTAACTTAACCCACCTTAGTGTAGCCTACCTTAACTACCTACTAAATGTCAAATGACAAACATGGTAATTGCAAATTGTTGGCAAATTAAATCACATTAGGCTCAATAAATGCCGAATAATAAATATGATGACATGGAAATAAATAAAATTTACAACTTCTAAATCATATAAATTAATGGGTAATTCTACCTCATCGGAGAAGTAGCTATTTAGAAAAGATTGTAATTTTACACAGAATAAACGTTTATATTTGCGACAATGTCATTCAATTCAGAGATATTAACGTTGGTTTAAGGCAATTTTCTAGTATTAAAAACATTCTGGAGCCGAATTTGTTGTGAATTTTCCCGATAATTTACCCCTGTTTACATTATTTTCCGTAAAAAAATATGGTCACGGGTTGAGGATGGTCTTATTTATATAGTAACCCTTTAAAATCATATTATAGAAAACGTACTTCTTAAGAAAGAACTATGAAATTTAATACGTGACTAAAGTAAAGAGTAAATTTGTAACTCCTTTCAAATAACCTCCACATTGGCCTAAAAAATTCCACCCTATAAAAATTTGATATCAGTGGCTGGTATACTCACTAGAATCTATACCTGGGAAGACGTAAATGATATCGATAAGAGGCCATGACAACTTATTTAAACTATGCTCTTTCATTAAAACAGGAATTTTTTGCTTTAACTAACAACCGAAAGTAAATCTTTAGAACGGTAATTAATATCATGGGCACATCCAAGTGAGGGGCCAATAGGTCCATGGACCTCTCAGTTGAAAGTAAATCATCATGCTGTTTTTCATGAAATTATCATAATTTTTTTTCAACTGAAGGTTCCTTACCAACGTTTAAAATAAGTTCTTCCTCTCCAGTAGATTACTGATGTGTGTAATTTTGGCAATCTATGGGAGAAAGAAAAAAAATTACAGCAGTCTCCTGACTATCAGCTTGCGTGCATACCGTCTGCTTCTCTCTTTATCTCTTTCGACACTCAAATGCTCTCACCTACAAATAGAGAACTACATAATTTTCAAAAGTCGAAATGGATTCAGATTTTTCACTCCCTCGTCGTAAAACGGAGAGAGAGAGAGAGAGAGAGAGAGAGAGAGAGAGAGAGAGAGAGAGAGAGAGAGAGAGAGTTGGGGATGTATGGGGAGATTTATTAGGAAAACTCTTCAATGATTTTTTTTTCTCTGACAATTTGGTGCTGTTATCTACATAATTTTAGAGGGATTAAAGCAAGTTATGAAAATTGACTGTACGGCTTCTGCAGTGCATATTTGTGTATTTATTTATCTAAAGAACAAATTTGTGCAGTGACCATAACGCTACGCCAGCTCTTGTTCATCGGTCTATGCTATATCAAAATTGAGTGACATGCACGTGATAGTCCCACTGGATCACCTTCTGGAAACATTCCATGTAATCCACAGAAATCCTCAGAATTTATTACTCGAAACGAAATGAAGTAAACATGAGCGATTTATTCAAACTCTGCGCGCGCACATGCGAATGTTAGTTTGAAAGCGAGGCACACAAAACATGTTGCTCGCATGTTCATGTGTTATTTTATCGTACTCTGAACGAATGAGAAAATTCTCATAATCCGGATGCTCTGTGTGTGCATCCATGGGTAATTTGAATGAGAGATAGATAGTCCGTACTATTATTTTTTGACAAACGCACTTCGAGAAAACCTATACGTATCAAAAAAGATGTCTGTTTAACACGCATCCTTACAACTCGAAGTGACTGCAAGATTTGCCTGGTATTGTCAATAGCTGGAAAAGTAAATTAAATCTAAGATTAAAACTAAATCAAGAACATGGTTTGTTTGAAACTCCTAGTGTGTGTGTGTGTGTTCAGAATGGTTCCAAAAATCTCTTGCTTTTGGTAAACGGTAAACAAGCAACAGGGGTGCTAAAAATGATTGCAGATTCTTGGCAAATTCGGAAGTACCATCATCATTGTTTGTATAGTTTAATATTACATTGTAGAATCGAATAACTCACGAGAGGAACAAAAACTAAATAAATGAAAAATAAACAAATAAATAACAAAACAATATATAATCTGTGTTTATTCCTTCCCAATCCTTACCCACAGGAGCAATAATAATTCTTTGTGCCTTCTCGCAATTACACCTTTAGGTCATTTCTTAAAGTATATGCATTAAAACTTCCATTTCATGACAAATAAAATCAACAGAAAGGGTAGAAAAGAATATCATCGTAACTTGTCAACAGATTATTTCCCGATTCAGTTTACGTGATAAATACGTAAATAAAGGTATAAGCCACGAAGGAAAGTGAAACACTGGAGTAGCTACATGATCTTTCGACTCAACGTCCGTTACTTTAGCAAACTGACTGACATATACATGAGAAACTGAGAAGGCAAGGAAAGGTCGTATAAGTGACAGATAGGGATTATAAGGAGATTAGGACCTAGAATCCAACACACCTGGAGTATTAGTAACCTTCCCAAACGAACATAAAAATGGGTACAATTTAAGAGGTTTACAAAATGATTAAGTCCAACTGCTCACACACAGGAACAAAACAATTAAAGGATAATACAGGGCGGCAACTGACCACATTCAAACCTTTGGTAAACACAAACTTATTCACTACACATATTAAACATGCATATACAAAGAAAATATGTATGAGGCAACTAATTTGTATTTAAGTCTGTGATTGTATCTTTGAGGTCATTCTTAAACATTTTACAAATACAAGGGTCTAAATGAAACTGGCCACGACCAATATTAAAATTACAATGAGAAGTGTTGTATAATGGCAGATTCTAAATGATTTCGTGATAAGACATCTTTTGATCTTGCAATTACTGAACTACCAATCCAATTTATCCGGTGGTTGTTTTCACTTAAATGAATAAATATTGCATTAGATGTTTGCCCGGTTTTGACAGAATATTTATGCTGTTTGATTTTTACTTTTAAGCCCCTGCTACTTCGCCCGAGATAAAAGGAGTAGCAGTCCATAAATGAAATCATATATATTGTGTTGTTGCTTTCCCTGGGGCCATTTTTATTAACATTCCTTTTAGTGTGTTATTATAGGAAAAAACGAGGTTGGCCTTAAAAGATTTTAACAATGATTTTATGGTTTCAAAACCGTTGAAATAAGGCAAGCTGAGAATGTTCTTAGAAGTTTCTTTCTCCGTGTTACTTACACTATAAAACCTTTTGTGGGCTTTATTATACCATATATCTAATATATGTGTGAAGGATAACATAAATCTTTCCCTATTTTTGTTATGTATTCAATTTCGTAATCCAAATATTGGGGGCTGACAATGCGCAATGCTCGTTAAAGCATAGAAGAAAAATGACATTTTGATTTCAAGATGGTGGCATGAATAGAAATGAACATAAGTTAAGTTGTTGGTTGGTTTCCTATAAATACTGAATTTACATTGAAATGGTTCTCTATGTATCAAAACATATAAGAAAGGGAGGCAATTGTCTTTTTCCAATTCTAGAGTAAACTTAATCTATGGTGCCTGGTTATTTAATTTAGAGAGTAAATCATTTACATCAACATAGCTATACCACTTTAAAGGAATATAAACGATATTAGGTAAATAACGTTTTTCAAAGAATTCCATGTACAAGTTTGAGAGGAGTGGTGAAAAGTACATATACCATAAATATCGTGTATTTTTAGACCAAACTTAAACAAACATAAGCCTAACTGATATACGATACGTTGGAAATTTTAGAAAGGAATACAACGACGACTCAATTTTCAGAGACAAACAACTGAGATTAAATGTTCCTATAGTTTTACCACTACGAAGAGACCTCTCTGGCGTGGCGTTTGTAGAGCTGCCCTGTGCCAGCTGTACAAAAACAACAACTTGACACGTGTGTGACAGACCATTGAATGTCTTTGAGACAAACCCCGAGGCTGTAATTATAAGATTATAGGGGCTTTTCTTTTCCATGTATTTTAATCCCCTTCCTATTCCACCCTGTTCTCTCTCTCTCTCTCTCTTCTAAATCTTAGATGTTTTCTATTTTAGCATATGTCCATCGTAACTATTTTGTCAGTACTTGCAGATGTACATTTACCATTATTACATAATTAGATACTTAGAAGTACTTAATTAATGCTATAGAAATAGATGATATATCTCTTGTTTATTTGCCATATCGTCTTCAAGCAATATTCAGTCATTGTTTCCAATCAATTATTTTGTTAGTGCTTTTCAACACTCCACTACATGGAATTCTTTGGAAAACGTTATTTACCTAGAAGTAAACAAGTTACAAAGTGATTTTGTGGGTTTCTTTTTCAATCATTTATATTCCGTTACAGTGGTACAGATATGTTGATGATATTTTAGCTGTTTTGCCTGCTGGTATTGATGTAAATTATTTACTCTCTAAATTAAATAAAAGAGAGAGAGAGAGAGAGAGAGAGAGAGAGAGAGAGAGAGAGAGAGAGAGAGAGAGAGAGAGAGATCTGTCTGCATACGATTGTTTGTTTTCTCACCCGTCCAACTTGCTCTATGTTATGCTTTAGTTCATATGTCCTTGGTTACTAATTTATTCTTTATCTATGATAATAAGAAATCAAGATGTCTGTAGAGAGGGGAAATGCCTCCAGACATAAACCGTGACCACCGAAAGTGGTCCCTGGAGAGAACCTAAGCTGCTTATCCGAGGATTGAGACGCACGTGGAGCTGTTTGAAATATTGGCAACAGCACGAAAATGATATTCCATGTTGATAGAAAATATGATTTCGTTTCTTGTTATTGCAGAAAAAAAAACTTTATCAATCCTGAACCTATGTAACTGACTTTAAAATTCAGCGTAACGAAAAAGATGATATTTGATATCGGTAATGGGAGGAAATAGTTTTATCTCTCTTATTGTTAGGAACATCATGGTTGAAGACATACGATGGAAATGGAAGTGCGGGGTAGAAGGAAGAAGGGAAGACCAAGAAAGAGATGCGTGATTGTGTAGGGGAAGATTTGTTATGGAAAGGTATTAACGAGAACGATGCACAAGACAGAAATCGATGGAGACGACTCATTCACAATGGCGACCCCATATTAAAATTGGGTTAAAGCTGGGAAGAAGTAGAAGAAGATTGTTATAGATTTGGGAGATATGCGGAGATAGACTCACGTGGAGAGAACCCAAACAGCCCCGCCCGAAAGCTCGTATCATTTTGGAATGACTATAACCACTTTAAGGCTTACAACGGTCAGCAAACTATTGAGGTACTATAGCTATTCAGATTAGAAACAACTGTCTCGGATTAACTCAGGTACTGGATTAACCGAGTTGAGGCAAAATACACAGACAAGCACTGACATGAAATTCAAGCTTACAAAGAATATGGTTCTCGTTTGAAAGACTTGCGCGTATGTGACTCTATGTCCATTTTAATGGAAAATTCCACAAACAGAAATTTGGTACGACAGTGGGAAATTTTGAAAAAAATTGATTCCTGAGTTTATTCTGGTTGACAGACAGTTTCTGTATGTAGATGACATTTGACTACTACACCCAAAAAAAGTAGTAGTAAATACTTCTTTGAAAAAAAAAAAAAATTGAATGAACAAGTCCTGTCTATCAAATCCCCGCTAGAAATAGAAAAAGATGGTTGCTGGGCCTCATTGTGGTATGAATAATCCAAGTATAAATTTAGTATATGTAAAATACAAAAAATTATTTCACTTTTATAAATATTTCTCTGGACATGATTCTAATGTAAAAATTTTCTTCGCCGTTTTTGCGATCGTTAGTGTTATCTGTTATGAATTCAAGGATCAGGAAAATATTTAGGTTACTCTCTACATCACAGCTTTGAAGTCAATTTATCTTAAAAGGGACAGGAAGAAACAGTTACTTATGAACACTCTTTGTTTGTTTACATATGCACACACACACACACATTTTACGAATACTTGACAATGAGGACTGTCTGTCCTTGAAAGCTTCCAACATATTTTGGTAAATAACTCCGCTTGATATCATACAGTTTGAATGGGGTCCTTTTAGTAAACTATATATATAGATATTATATATATATTATATATCTATATATATATATATATATATATGAGATATATAATATATATATATATATATATATTTATATTATATATATATATATATTATATTATATATAATTATAATAAGATATAGCCACAGTACTGTAAATGAAACGAAGGCGGACGTGAACAGGCGATAGCATTATTATTCTTCTCTACTTTTCTTAAATCAAACTGAGAAAGGATTTTGCGCGTACGAATTCTACTATTTCGTCTTCAACTCTGGTTATTCTTTCGTAGTAGAATAATTGTAACTAAGATTTATTCCTTGCTATAGCTATAAAAATGCTAGCTTATAGCAGTGACATGCCGTTCTTTGCTCTCAGGGCACCTATTGACTTTACAGATGTTTTGATAGATTAAAAGAAGAGCTAAAATCATCTGCTATTTTCCCATGTAAACAATACTATATTTCACGTCTGCGAATAGTGTAAATACTTTGCTCAACGGCATTTTTCTAAAGGAGTACCTAAACCATGAACATTCTTGTATGTATTCACCAATTTCAAATTTACATAGGCCTAATTAGCGCACTACACTTGGGGACTTTTCATAGTCTTTAAAGCACTCTTAAGACGGCTAGGGCGGGGCGAATAAGGAATTCGTCGGTATGCTTAAAAGTTTTGCCTCGTTCTTAGAGCTTGCTCAAGTGAAATTTTGAAATGAATATATTATCATACTACTATGGGATCAATTAATTCTATATGATATTACAATTGGGTGTCCAATAAATCCGTTATTTTTTTATTAAGTAAATTGGACACGAGTGACTGCAAGTTCAGCTTTGATAGAAAGTTCTATAAACAAAAATTGGAAAGAAAATTGGTAACCCTCTATCACCATTCTATTAATTTTATAACAACGTTTTTTTTCCATTTCATTTTTAAGATTATTCAGATACACAAGACCAAAGTTTTAGTATGTAAATGACATTGGGTTTTTATACCCAATGACATAGATGTCTATAAACTCTTAAAAAAAATGAATGAACAAGTCCCGTCCATCAAATTCCCGTTAGAAATAGATGGTTGCTTGTCCTTTTTTTTCTTTTAAAAGTGAACAATTTCAGTGTAAATGCAGTTTGTGTAGAAAAATAACTAATGATTACATATAGGTTCGTTATTTTTCTGGACACCATATTAATGTAAAAATCTCCGTACTCTCTTCAATGTTACTACGAGCGTTAGGTGTTGTCTGCCCTGAATTCCTTGACAGTAAAAAGAAGGGGGTTCTTGTGTTATCCAACTCGTATTTTCGTTACTTTATACGAAAAATCTGTGTAGTCATTTTACATCTAAAGCGACAGGAAGAAAGTTACGTAAGAATGATATATATATAATTCAAAAATACACGAACGTGCAAGGTACTGCTGCTTTTAATTTTTCCTGCTGGCTCTTGATATACAATCTTCACGTGTTACTTGTGATCGTATAACATATATATATATATATATATATATATATATAGATATATATATATATATATATACAAACATTACAATATAAAACATATATATTATATTAATAATATATATATCATACATACAACTATCTACATACATACATACATACATACATACATACATACAAATATATATGATCTATATATATATAATATATATACTATATATTATATATAAACATCATATATAAATTATATATAAAATATATAGAATATAAAATTATTATATATATATATATAATATATATATATATATTATATATACATACATAATATACATACCATACTTAAATTACCTATATATTATATATATAATATATATTAATTATATATTATTTATAATATATATATATAGATATAGATATATATATATATATATATATATATATATATATATATATATATATATATATATATATATATATATCTAGAGTCGTTTGAGAGAGAGAGAGAGAGAGAGAGAGAGAGAGAGAGAGAGAGAGATGATCTTATTTGATTTGTCGAGTATTCATTATAAATGAGCTTGAGTGAATATCAACAACATAACACGGCAATGAGTAAAGTATTGAGCAGTCATATCTATATAGCGTAGCTCACAGGTACTTGCCTATCATGAAAATATTCAAATTACCAGTCCTGGATGCTATGTTATTGTTGGTTATTTACTTAAGCTTTTTTTTTCTTTAAGTTTTTATTCAATAAATTATTTACAAAACATTACAATAAATCCAGAACTACAAATATTTTCATCTGAAATACATTGCATTTAATGTTACAAAAATTCTTTGTGAAGTATTGATATCTCTCTGGTTTTTTATAATCGAAGCTTTTATTCTATTTATAATCAAACGTTCAGGCCCATTCTTAAGCTCGGGTTTCTGCAGAGTAATATGTGGACAAGTTGAGCAGATTGTAAGCGTCTAGACTAGGCCTAGGCAAACCGGTATAGGTGTTGTTTTCCGTCTACCCTAGTCAAATACTTAAGCCTACGCCTATCGATATAATACTAAAAAATACATGTATTACGAAATATAGCAGTCTGGAAGTCACACTGGTTGAAGAGCATTTATTTGGTAAAAAATTGTTTCCGTAAAATCTGTTGAAGTGTAGCTGACTCTAAAATAAATAACCCACCTTTAGCTTCGCAAAATTAACCTAAGGTAGTATTATCCCGCCAAATCGGGTTACTTCATCTTCCCAATACCATAACCTATGAACATGCAAACTATAAACATTGTGCTGCACGAGTTTCTGAGACTTTTATGTGCCATCTTCATTTCACAAAACGCAACGACCCTCCACGAATTCTCGATAACTGGCAAAATCACCCATTTTCTATTAACTGTTTACTACACTGGGGCTTTACATAGCCTATAACAACAAACGATTCCTTTAAATCTCCATCATTCGTCATGCACGACTTTTCGAAATGCAAACCAGGTCTTCAAACATACAAGTCTAAGCAGAAAATAAAAACTTTGGCATCCCAACCGTATTCCAGGTTTGGTGTCCAACTTCAGCGTTCTGATCCCTAGAATTGCTGGAAACGTAAACCGACTGCCTGGTTCATCGAAGCACATTTCACTATATATTCGGTCCTCTAGTCTATTCTCGCAGCGTACAGATTACTTATAAATTAAGAAATGACACATAATATCGTATATTTTCACAGAAAAAAATATGAACCTTATGGTAGACAGCGTCAGCGACAACGTAGGTAAACCCCACCTTGGGTAAACCCATCCAGCCCTTTTAATGCCACAACCTTGTTGTTAGACCATGGTGCCAGATGTTTATTATATATATATATATATATATATAACTTATTATATATATTCTATATATATTATATATATATATCAATATGAATCTCCAAGTTAAACCAAATTTCGTGATTCAGTTATACATATATTTATGAAAACTGCAGGTTACCAAACTTTTCTATCGTAATTCCAGGTTTAATAACACACAACACATACCAACACAACACACCACACAACATGAATAATTTGTGTTATATAATATAATATATATAAAATCTATATATCTAATAGTTACTTTATATATATGTGTGTGTGTGTGTGTGTGTGTGTGTGTGTGTGTGTGTGCCCGCGTGTATATGGACTTTCAGAACATTTTCGTTTTGCTGTTGATTAGCAGCAAATCTTTAAAATAGCTGAAAAGTGGTTCTGGCATTTAACTTTTGCAGGAGGTGAAAATGAGCGTCATAAATGCTTTCAACTTGCCTATTATGTTAACTGGCTTTGGATTTCTTGATTACAATTTTTTTTTTTTTTTTTTAGGAATAGGATGTAAGGCGTTAATTATGGTATTAAAACTTCAAGTAGTAAGCCTTAGAGTTACCGAAACCGGTAGTCGTAACTGAATAAAGGATGTTTTATGTGCAGAGAGAGAGAGAGAGAGAGAGAGAGAGAGAGAGAGAGAGAAGAGAGAGAGATGTGGGCTAATGTTATTGATAATAGCTGGAACCTGATAATGAACCAAACGAATTCCACCAATCTGGAAATGAATGGAAGCGGAATAATTAGAATCTTGAATCAGCCATAGAGTCTAGACTACAAAGAAGTCAACCTGGTTTTTAATTGTTAAGAAAATGCTTTATTGTGTGTGTATGAGAGAGAGAGAGAGAGAGAGAGAGAGAGAGAGAGAGAGAGAGAGAGTATAAAATTACAT
>NC_087211.1:77704216-77711716 GCF_015104395.2 Macrobrachium nipponense | reverse complement strand
GTTTAGTTGATTAACGTACTCCTCACAGACTTGAGACTAACTTACATTCATGTACACAAGAATTTTGCCTTTATTACAAGCAAACTTTGGATTTTACTTATTAGATTATAGTGTGTTCGGAATTTTGTAATTATCTTAAAAAACGAGAGGTTTATAACTACATTTCTGTAAATTATTTGTTTCCAAAATTTGACATTTGTTGACGATTATAACCCTGACGAAACAAAATTACTTGTTCCTGTCTTTTCTTTTGATACTATAAATTCCACATTCCAATATACTACTTATTTTGTTTTGATTTGTTACTGTTATGTTCAATGCTCAACAGTATTGTGATGAATTTTAGGGGAGCTGTTGAGCAACCATTTCTAATGTCTGATTGTAATACCCTCTCGTGTTTCAGGATGGCTGAGGGAAGCGCCGCGGTGGTGGTTTTGGTCATTTTGTCCGCCGGAATCCTCTTCTTCCCCTTGTTCTGCTTATGTCAGCTCATGTGGCAACAGTGTAAGGCGCTTTGGAAGAGGAATGACTCCAAAAGGAACGTCTCGGGTTTTGTGGTGGGTACACAGATCAGTTTTATTGTTATAGTATATTGTCAAGAATCTTCAACATTTTAAATGTAGTAATTGGTATTGGAGCAGCATTCAACTCAGATGCGACGTAAAAGCAATTGTTATATTTTTTAAAATATAACTATCGATGTGTTTATAATAATATATTAATATATTGCTGTCAATATCCATCATTATTCTAAATGTAGTGATTGGTATTCGAGCAGCATTCAACTCATATACGACGTAAAAGCAAACTCAGCAATGGTTATATCTTTTTTAACATAACTATCGATCTGTTATCCGCATTTCTTCCTTTATTCACAATATCACAAGATATATTATTATCATTTACGGTTTATTCAACAGGATCACTCACCGGCTAAGTCTGCGCATGCGCCATCTGAGGCCGTCATCCCATCGCCACAAGACACCCCCGATTCCGGGAACCTGGAACTGGAAGAGATTCCAGCGGGAACAGACAGGACTGGAAGCGCTGCCGACGCCGAGACGAAGTCTCCTTCGAATGGTAAGTTTCGCTGAAGGGGATTTTATTTAAAAATTGACTGAATGATTTCATTTTTATATTTCTTGAAGATATTTTATAGCTAAGTAATGCTCTTGCTAGTATCACTTAAATAATGTTTGGTTTCTAAATTTCGTTTTCGTGCCAGTATTATTTTAGCCTAAGAGTTATTATTATTATTATTATTGTTATTTTCTTTCAGACCAGTTGAAACAGGCAGAAGACTGTGTTGTGATCGCCGTTGAACCTCAGGAGGAGAAAAAGGCCTTAAATAAGGACATCTTCATCAAGGTCTTGCCTGTAGTACCAGAACCAGCCTCAAGTCAACCACCAGAAGCATTCGTTTGAATTCGCTTGCTTGATCATCAGTCACCCACCTGGATTTAGGAATAGAATTGGAAGACAAAGTACAAATCCAGTGTCATGTTAGGATTTAAGTTCTTAGCGATTAAGAATAAGTATTTGAAGTCCATTTGCTCTCTCTGTCTTTCGATATTCAAAATGTTTTTACTTCTAGTTCTTGCCAGAGACATTATTCCCTTTTCCCTGCTTCGACACCTTAGTTCTACCTCCAATCTTGCTCTCTTGATACATGTTTCTGTCTGCCTGTGTGTTTACCATATATATTTATTATACCTGTCTGTACCATTTACTACTTTGTGATACGGTGTAGTTGTTTATTCCCTTGCATCTCTGTTTAAAAAGTCATTACTTGTGATGCTAAATTTGATATGATGCCAAAAGTTGTATGATAATTGTTAGTTTTGTATAAATATAATGTTTTGTATAAATAAAATTGTTTGAAAGTTTATTTATGTGTTTTTGTAAGTATTCCGTCAATTATTTTTATAATTAATTTGTGCCTGTAAATGAAGGCGACTTTATGAATTATTCTAAAAGTGAACTACTGAAACAACAGAAGCCAAAGTAAATATGACATGAAATAAGGACCCCAAATTTACCCACCATTGCCGCTGAGAACGAGAGATATGTACCAAGGACCTTGATATGTACTACGTTATACTCGTAGACGGTTATCTGAAATCATATGTAGATAGATGCTTGTTTTTTTTTAGTTCTCAGTTCTATGGAAGCATTTATAATTTCGGAATGAAAATTTCTCGGGCGAGCTTATATAATTATTTTATCATGATAGAAACAACCGTATACTTTTAGGTCTAAATCTTAATTTTCTGTTTACGAAAACTTAAACTACCTTCATTGATAGTTCCGCTTGAATCATTTGTCCCGTTTTTCTTTTTAATGTAAGAATTTCTATGTATTCCTAATTTTTCAGTTTTTATTATATTGTGCATTCTGCTGCATCTCCTGTTCCCATCTCCACTCTGTTTCAAATTCATAATGATTGCACGTCCTTCAGAACATGATCTCTTGAATTTAATAATTAGTTATAAAATCCTTCATAAATTTCTCATTAATTCCTCTACATTTTCTAGGTAATATAAAATAGCATAGTCCTTTGCATACATAATTCTTCCCTCATTTTCTTTTCTTGAAGTACTGGGAATTTAAGTATTTCCTCGTTGTCTCTTCCCTCTGTACATATACGGAAAATGTTCCTTTCTCGCCCCTTTTTTGATTTACTGTCGCTTAAGCAGCATCTTTGCGGATCTGTCCGACGCCATCTTGAATTGACAAGGCCTGTGCGACCACTCAAAAAACAGCGATGAATCATCTCACCAGTCGTCTTATCCTGGTCACAAGATGGCGATGATCTTTCCTACCGTCTCCCAAAGGAGAAATATCTGAAAACAAGACTATCTCTTTGTTGGGGGGGGGGGGGGGGTGTTGTTATGGAGATGACCCTGGAGAATGTCCTATCTTTCTATGATTGTGAATGACCGCGACCTCAGTGACCACCTTGGTTTATTGTCCGTTTCAAGTTCAGATGCATGCCTATCTTCCCCATTCACATTGGCCTAAAATAGTCCGGATAACAGGATTGGCAATTTAGCGGGAATTTTGCGTTCAGCGTCCCAGGAAGTTAGATTTCTGGAGATGCCCTGATCCAAAGTCGTATATAGAGACTACCATATACGGCTTTGCCCTGACCGTACAAACCCAGTGAAACCCTTCACAAATCCGTGAGTTGGGCGTGAGGCCAGCTGGGTCAGTCAGCGAGCACTCCAACAAAGATGGCCAAAAATACCGTCGGAAAGCACTGACGATTAGGGAATAACTGAACTCCTCATCGTTCTTTGTATTTTTCGTTCTTTCCTCTTGGTTTCTTTCTTTCAAGGAAGACAGAAACTCTTTCTGAACCATGTACCTACATTATTCATTTTCGGTTTAGAGTGCAGTGAAGATACGACGGAAAAGTAAAGCAAAGGCTTAAACGTAGTGAAAAACTTACAAATTCTATATAACCTCTTTATTGAACTAAAACTAAAGTACAAATAAGGGAAACACAACAGGTTTCCTTCCTTCAGACAAATTTCACACACAACAATTATAAGATTGACAGAAGCAGCTGTTTGTGATTTATCAAAGCCTGAAAGTTTAATGAAGTACCGCGGGTCCAGGTGCTTGGTCAGTAAAATCACACGTCAATGAGACATGTAGTCTGCTCGCTTAAAAACAATGTTCTCATAACTTATAAATAAGAAAATATGCATGCATACATGAGTATGTTGTGTGTCAACAGATAGTTAAAATTAACATGACTGGCCACTGAGGTGTAGTCTGTAAGCTTTGCATATGTCTGTTGAATCAGCATTTTGTTTTGAGCAAGCAGCGTCGTCGAAAATTGTTTTGCCTTTTAAGGATATGGTATTTGAAAGTCATTTTCTGAAATAGGCCTAACAAGGAAAATAAGTGATTTCTTAGCGGCTCGCTGCCGTACTATTCTGCTATTGCTATATTATATAGAATCTGTTGATGTGGTATTCTAACACTGCACGAATAGTTTTTATGATATTCTTGTCTTCCTAGACTAATATCATAATCTTAAGAAAGAGATACTGACTTTCGGAGCATTTTTTCACGGCACTGGCTTATTTCATCATCATCTCAGATCCCCTACAGTTTTCAACATAATCAAGTACCAGGTTCATCTGTGAGAGCATTCATTATACTGCATGATGCACAACCCCAAAACCCTGATTAGCAAAGCATTTTTCCTTTGAATTGGACATTAATGACCTTGAGATCAAAGATTGAGAGAGTTCATATCAGCACAATTTGAAAACCTTACCATTAAGAAATATTAAGGAAATTCTTGGGCTTCACAGAGGTTTGATGATTTAACACGGGTTCCCAGGCTTTTCTCAGTATGACATCATTCAGCGCTCTCACCTGTTGAAGTGTGACCCCCAATAAAATAATATATATTTAAAACAATTATCATTTAATTTTTTCCTTTCAATGAGACTACTATACTATTACCAAACCTTCTCAAAGTCGTTTTAGGCGTTTCCTCCCACGGTGCCAAATGTTCTTGGTTGGAAGTGACCGCGTTTATTTCTTGTTCATCCTTACCCTTGGGAGCAATAATGATCCTTGTTTGGGCCTCCTCTCAAACGCATCCATGGTAAATCTCTTAATGTATTGAGTCAAAGGGAGTTTTTCTTTTTTCTCATATAAATGAAAATCTCATACAAAAACACAAACGCACACACATAGTCTTGGAGCAATTCTGTTCACAGGTATGCGCAAATCCATTCTCTCCAAAACCTTAAGAAATATACAATTTCCGTATATTTTTTTCCTTATATGCTAATAAAAATAGTCAACTACACAGTTCAACAATATTTTCGCTTAGAGATTTTTTTTTTATTTCCTTACTCGTCATATCCTTATATCTAAATCCGACCTCTACAATCCGTAAGGTCATTTAAATCTTCTTTTAGGGATAGTCCTTTCCCCCTACATTGACCTTGAGAATTATATCCCTTTATCCATTCTCATTCGACCCTCTACATATGATTAATTACACACATACAGACATACGTACTACATATACCGACACACACATATAATATGTATGTATGTAGAGGAATATTCAGCGCCTAAGTAGTTAAAGTAGTAACAGTAGTAAAAGTTCATTCTGTAATCACATTTATCATTCATATTTCTGTACACATTCATGTACTATTTAAGTTTGTAAAAATTCTTTTTATTACTGTACTCGCCATTTTCGTATATTTTAAGCTAACGATTACTTTCGAAAAATGTGTTTACCCTTATTCTTTATTACATATCTTATATAACGCAAAATATATACGTAAAAAAAATCAGTATCTTTGTATATGTACTGCATATGAATCATGTCGACCTCTACCAAATCCAACCTTGCCTCTACATGACCCGAGGGCAGCTTAACTCTGCCCAGAGTCCTCTAAGAAAACTGGCAACGTAGCTCAAAATATTCGATAACGAAAATATAAAAAATGATCTTTTAAGCTAGCAGTGCATTCATTAACAAAAACCAATTTGATAAGGAACGACGGACATGGCATGCCGCGCCCCACCCTTGCCCTGCCCAAAACGACTACTACAAGGTTTGGAAGAACTATAGTAACTGCTACTCTACCAAACATTGAATTTAACATGATACCTCGAACCCCCTGCTTTAATGTTTTGTATACCCATTCACTGGCGGTACCTCAGCGACCCCATGACCTGTCTGATTTAGGAACTAAATTGACGACGCCCTCTAATCTGCAGTTATTGTGTGTGTGTGTGTGTGTGTGTGTTTTGAATGTTCAAATTGATGATATTTTAAGCGTCAGAAGCTGAGTAGTTAAAGTTGAATATTCCACCCAAAAACAGATATTTTAGTAAGCAAGAATGCTTACTAAATGAAAATAGCTATTTTATGTATTAGATAACCTTTTGCCTTAAAGCAATCTTGAACATGATTTTATTGACGTTATACCGAGAACCCGTTTATACAAGGAAGGACTCTCGCATACTTGAGTTATACACAACCAGTATTAAAGAAAACGGAGGGAGAAAGAAAACGAGAATTAAATGTTTAAAACAAAGCCTCATCACTCATCAGAGTGAACTCTAAGATTTTTTATAGGTTGCTGAGGATTTAAGGCTAGAAGTTAAATTCGTCAAGCATTGGCTCTAATTCTTCGAGCAGTCAATAGGTATCGCCACCTTTTCCTAGTATTATGATGGGACATTTGTATGGTGTTAAACTATTATTTACAGCCCATTTTCAGAGGAAACGTGGTCAATGGGGGTTCAGGTAAAGGAGTGACCGTCTCGTCAACACAATCTCATACTGTCTTTCCCATCAAAACAAAACAAAACAAATTCATTAAGAAACGCCAGTCCTCAGAGGGCTTTTGTGAAGATCTTGTGCCTTAGCAAGGTAGGACCTTGGGTATTAGCATTCCTCAAGTCTGGGTGCGTTTTATTAAACTGGTGAATTTAGCTTCTAGGCATAAATCCTCAACAACCTAAAAAAAAATCTTAGATTGATGAGTGATGAGGTTTGAACATTTAATTCTCCTTTTCTTTCTCCGTTTTCTTTAATACAGGTTGTGTATAACTCAAGTATGCGAGAGTCCTTCCTTGTATAAATGGGTTCTCGGTATAACATCAATAAAATCATGCTCAAAATTGCTTTAAAGCGAAAGGTTATCTCATGAAATTTCCATTTGCAATAGCATTCTTGCTTACAAAAATATCTGTTTTTTGGGGCGAATATTCAACTGTAACTACTCAGCTCCTGACGCTTAAAATATCATCAATTTGAAACATTCAAAACACACACACAAACACACACACACACACACACACACACATATATATATATAATATATATATATATATATATATCTATATATACGTATATATAATATATACGTATATATATATATATATATTATAATATCTATATATATATATATATACGTGTATATATATATTATATATATATATATATATATATATATATATATATATATACGTATTATATATACCGTATATACAGTGGCGGACTGGGTCTAAAAATTGTGGTTGCCAGGTGGCAAAAGAGGGGGCCCACTCCAACCCTCAAGCCATAATACTATAATAAGAGTTCACATTACGAATACATAAAATATTTGAAAATGCACATGTGGAAACACAGAAGACAAATTATTGGAATGTTTATTTTTTACTAATAAGTGTAAATCACCTAGACATAATGTAAAGTAATACCAAATATAGATACATAATTGATTAGTTGAATTTCTAACCAAAAGTTTAATGACATGTAAAGTAGTGTTATTTTGAAATGTTTGCAAACTAAAAATGTAATCCAATAAACCTGTAAAGAAAATCAAGAAGATACATATAGCCTGCATTCTTTATACGTTTTCTACTAAGTTTTTCTTGTTTCAAATAATTTAGAACATACCATTGATCAGACATATGTCAAATTTTATCACCTCCCCTTTATTTAGT
>NC_087211.1:77664216-77699216 GCF_015104395.2 Macrobrachium nipponense | reverse complement strand
ACTTGAGAGCTCCTCCCATTCCCAAAGGTAGACCTATGGAATTCGACGAATCAAGAAGCAGAGCCAGATAGTGGAACACCACAGAAAATGTGTCTCAGCAAATGACCTACGAGATTGACCCAGGGATACACCCCCAAAAAGCCAAGGCATCAAGCAGGAGGCATGTCCTAATTTAGAGTCTACGAATCACTGTAGAAGACATGACAGGAAGGCGGTTTTGTATAAAGTCTGTAGCCACTAAGACACAAGAGGTCTTTCAGAAGATGCCACACCCAGTCAAAATCCCAAAATCCAAAGGCAGTGCTAAGAAGATATCATCCTAATAAAAAGGACAGACAGAGAGAGAGAACAGGGCAGAAGAGAAAGGACAATTGAAGCAGGGGAGAACAACTGAGGAGAAGGGGGGAGAAGAGTGAAGAAGAAAAGAGTGGTGCAGCAGCCGAACAGAGTGAAGAAGAAAGACACAGAGAGAAGCAATGAAGAAGAATCCAGAGAAGACGAAATAAGCGCAAAGTGTGGTGTGCAAGTCTATAGACAGTGAAAAGTGACTAACATAGTCAGTAAAATTCCCTCGTGCCTATTAACTCATAATTGCAACAAAGTGCCTTTCAAGAAATAAGTTTTAATAGTCCAAGAGCCCAGAAGGTGGAAAAATTATAATAACCCCTAGCAAAGAATAAACACATATAAGGACACATCAATTTAATTTCTCCACAAATTTAACTTTTAGCTAATTCCAGAGTGAGAACATTCAGCAAAGGTGAGATTAAGATTAGATCATTCTATTCCTAAATTACAGCCTCCAAATCGGTGCATGTTACCTTAGGGCTGTGTGTGTGTAGTAACCATTACTACCGTCACACACACACACACACACACACACACACACACACACACACACATATATATTATCTATATATATATATATATATATATATATATTCTTATAATGTAAGTTTTGTAATGCAATTATAATTTTGGTAATATGATTAATTCACCTCAGAAACTGTGTATAATGTTGTGAAATGTATGTTTTTTGTTTTCAGATTCCCACATTTAAAAATACATGTTAAGTAGTGTAACTTTTTATTTTGAAACATACGTAAGACAGAGAGAAAAAGTAAGCGCTAATATATAAGCCTTTGAAGAGGGTTGTTTTCACATCTTGTGAATTTCTTACCTAAGCTAGTTTTTTTATAGTTCCAATCTGGCCTGTAACTAAACAAGGGGCCTTATTCATTTCTACTCGGTACCCCTATAGAGATGATATAATATGTTTTCGTCTTGCTAACTGCCCATATGCCGATACGCATATGGAGATAGAGAACTATTCATTTGATTCCGAGACCTAGCCCCTGGCGTGAGGGATAGGATCTCTCTCTCTCTCTCTCTCTCTCAAAGCTCTCTCGCGCTCGCTCGTTCGCGAGTGTTTCATTAACGTAATAATGTAACTTACATTTGTATTTGAGAGGGTCACTCATTTAATTCTTAGTAAAATATGTGTTGTTTGTGGAATCTGAACATAGTATTATTTCTATTGGTTTTGTGAAGGCGCCCACGAAAGTGTAAAAGTGTGTAACAGGCCTTTCTCTTGAGTGAGAAGCTGCAGCTGAGTATAAAGGTATTTTACAAATGTTTTGAAGTGCACTTTGAGGTTTTATTTTACCATTGGATAAAATTATCATTTTTAATACATTTTTCTTTTACTTTGTTCTTTTGACATATCCATTTTTATATGCTTAATGTTTGTACTGTGAATGCATTAATTGTTTTCATATTATGCATTGTTTTTTTTTGCATTGTCTTTATTTTGTTTAATTAGTTTGAATAATATCCTATTGTGTAATTGTTTGAATCTAACACTTGCAAATTAATTTGTATTTAATTAAATTTCATTTCAAATTTAATTATTGCTTTATGATTTAATTTAATTAATTTTCTTGATAAGCTTTGATTTAATTTTGCTTAATAATTAATTCAAGAATTAACTAAACTTTTGTTTTCAAGTAATAACAATTTCCCTGAAATTGTGAATTTCACTTATAAATTTTGAATTTAGAAATAAATTTTTGTATTTAAAATTTTTGGAAGAGTTTCATTTACTTCCACCAGTATATAACAATATAGTAATATATTTTATTTTGTTTAGGTAAAAATATAGAGTAGTTATTGTGCCGTTTCCCTCAAATGAATTAGAATCGGAAATACTTAGATTTGAAATTAGTGAAGGAGTGATGCCCTTTAATTAAGATTACCTCACATCCATTTTAATGAACTTAGACTGATTGTTTTCTTGACTGTTCAGTTCTATAAGGGATCACTGTTACCTTTAGAGTATTCAGTCGTTTAGTATTTGTGATGAAGGGTCAGGTGTCTGGCTGTAGTGAGGTAAGTAATAACCAGGTACTTGAACAAAATATGCCCTAAGTACAAAGGGTGTCCCAGACCCAGGAATAAAAGGGTCTCTTGTGCTAACAAGTACAAATGGTAAGTGGAATAACCAAATACTTGGCAATTTGGGTTAACAAATATTAATGGTGTCCAGACACAGATCTTTAGCTACTTCGTGCACCAAGTATTAATGGTATCCAGACCCAGATGCTCTAGGCCACTTCGTCACAAGTATTAATGGTGCCCAGAGACCCGGGATATTTGGCAATTTATGTACCAAGTATTAATAATCCCCAGAGACCAGGGAGGAAAACAAATCACATTATCACTCTAGCTTATACTGGTGGTGTTAGGAATATATTTTGTTAGTAGAGTGACCATATATTTGTTTTTGCATCTTATTGTAAGAATTGTATTTGAGAAAAATGGCTCCATTCGATACTCAGGAATTTTTAGCAGCCCCTTCCATCCAAGTGTTATCTGAAACTACTCTGACCAATTCACAGTTGAGTGCTCTAGCAGTAGCATGTGGTGGTCATGTGCCTAGTAGCATGATAAAAGCAGAAATCAAATGCATTGCCATGCAAGCATTGATAGACTCTGGTAGAATAACTGATGATGATGAGTTAGAACTGGCTCAAGAGTTGTTGAATGTAGCACAGGTTGATCTTATAAATTAGGAGGTAGAAAAGAAAGAGAAAAGTGACACACAATTGGAAATCAGATGCATAGAAGCAGAAGAAAGTTTGATTAAGCTGAAAATGCAGGCTGAAAGAGAGAGAATGCAAGCTGAAAAAGACAGAGTAGACAGGGAAAAACAAGAAAGAAGAGAAAGAGAAGAAGAAAAAGCAGCAGAAGATGAAAGGCAAAGGATAAAAGAGGAAAGAGAAATTGCAAGACATGAAAGGGAGATGGAATTGATAAGAGCTAGATCCACATTACCTGGTGTCTAACCCTAACCATGGTAATCAAGACCCTGCATTGATGTAGTAAGAGTGCAGATGTTAATCCCTAAGTTTACTGAAGAGGCTCCAGATGAGTTTTTTGATCACTTTGAGAAAGTGGCTTCAGGTATGGGATGGCCAGAAGATAAATGGTCAGTTTTGCTACAAAGTGTCTTGATTGGTAAAGGGAGAAGCGCTTATTTAGCCTTAACAGCTGATCAGTGTAAAGACTACAAGGTGCTCAAACATAATGTGCTACAAGTATACCAGTTGACCCCAGAGTACTACAATGAAAGATTCAGAAGTTTAAGAAAGGATGAAAAAGTAACTTTCTTGGATTACGCTTATAAAGTGAGAAGGTGTTTTAAAAGATGGTTAGAGGCAGCTAAAGTTACAACTTTTGAAGAGTTAGAAGAGTTAGTTGTTTTAGAGCAATATTTTAAAGGTATTCCTGAGCATAGAAGAGCCTATTTGAGAGAGAGAGAGAGAGGTTAAAAAACTTGACAAAGCTGCTACACTGAGTGAAGACTACAAAATAATTAGTAGCAGGCATAATTATAATGACAAGTACCAGAATCAACCACGCCCAGGTTTTAAGTCTCATCCAGGTTTCAGGAACAATTTTATAAGTGGGAAACCTACAAGTAATAATACTCCTCAGCAAGCTAAAGTGAAATCCTCATCTAATTTTGCAAGACAGTTGCAAAAGCCTAATGTTGTCTGCTTTAAGTGTGGGAGAGCAGGACACTTCAGTCAAGAGTGTTATTGGAATTATCAGTAGTCCAAGCCTGTTGGTCAAATACTAAGAGGTGACCAGGTCAAACAGACAGTTAAGAACAATGTGGGGAAGAATCTGACTATAGGGAGGACTGAAACTAAACAAGTCGAGTGTTTAGCAACTAGTGGAAATGTAACTTTAAGCAGTGAGTGGCTGAGCAGTTTGGAGGCCTTTAAGCCATATATCTATGAGGGTACACTGGCAACTCAAGAAGAGAGTGTGCAGGTACAAGTCAAGATTTTACGTGATACAGGGAGTAACCATAGTGTGGTGTTACGTGGTGCTCACCCAATGTTGGAGAAGAATCTCACTGGAGATTCAGTTATTTTGAAGGGTATAGGAGGAGAGGAAGTAACTCCTATATGCCGCTTACACCTGTCCTGTGAATTGGTGACAGGGAGTGTTAATTTTGCTGTAAAGGACTCACTGGCTGTGGAAGGTGTACATGTTCTGTTGGGTAATGAAGTTGGTGGTGTTCCATTTGTTCCTTGTCCTGTAGTGACAGACAAACTGTTGAGGATTAGTCCTACGGTAGAGTTGGAGAAGAATAACCCCCACCTGTTCCCTAGTTGTGTAACTACCAGAAGTATTAGGAGAATTACAGCTGCTGGTGAAGAAACTGAGGATTTGCACGCCCAAGATGGATCAAGTGAAGGATCTTTGAACTTAGAACAATTGTTCCAGGGGAGTGATGCCTCCCGTGGAGCTGACCAAGAAAGGATTTCCCAAGAAAATGAAGAATCTGTTGTTCCTGAAGAGACTCCGAGTAGTCAGAGTGTTCCTGAAGATAGTAGTGAAACTACAGTAGCTGAGGTAGCAGATATTGATAGTTCAACCCTTGAAGTTGGACAGGTAACAAGAGAGAAGGTAATGGACTTGCAGAAGAGGGATGCATCGTTAGCTGATTTGTTCTTCAGAGTTGTTGATCAGGAAAAGATGCAACAAACTCCTACCTGTTATTATCTGAAGGAAGGTTTGCTGATGAGGAAGTATAGACCTTCAGATATACCCGGAAATGCTGAATGGGGCGAATATCATCAGATTTTGATTCCATGTCCATTGAGAAAGCAAGTGGTAGCAGTAGCTCATGAATCTGGAAATATGGGAATCAGGAAGACTGTGGAGAAGATCATGAGATATTTTTTCTGGCCTGGACTTCATAAAGATGTTAGCAGGTTCTGTCGAGAGTGTCATACCTGCCAGATAGCTGGAAAACCTAATGAAACCATTCAGAAAGCCCCCTACAACCTATAGAAGTTAGAGGAGAACCCTTTAACAAGGTGATTATAGATATGGTTGGACCACTTACGAAGACGAAGAAAGGAAATGAATATCTGTTGACATTAATGTGTCCTGTTACCAGATATCCTGAGGCGATCCCTGTTAGAAACATATCTGCCAAGATAGTTGCTGAGAAACTAGTGGAGTTTTTCTCAAAGTTTGGTATACCAGAAATTATACAAAGTGATAGAGGGACGAACTTTACTTACAAGTTAATCCAGGATGTGATGAACTTGTTAGGGGTAAAACAAGTTATCAACTGCTTATCATCCAGAAACTCAAGGTGCCTTGGAAAGGTTCCACCAGACATTGAAAAGTATGCTGGCAAAGTATTGTTCTGAGTCAGGAAGAGAATGGGATGTTGGTTTACCCTTAATGTTATTTGAAGTAATGAATGCTTATCAAGAAAGCATGGGATGTTCACCTAAAGAGAGGATTTTTGGAAGAGAAGTGAGAGGACTTTTGAAGATTCTTGCAGAAAATTGGGTAGAAAATAAAGAGGAAATCCAAGGAGAGTATGTCAAGAACTTAAGGAAAAGGTTGGAAGAGATTAAAAAATTCTCTTTAGCAAATCTGAAAATGACTCAAGAGATAATAAAAAGGAACTATGACAGGAAGACTAAGCTAAGAAGTTTTAGTGTTGGTCAACAAGTGTTAGTGTTTCTGCCAGTCAAGAGATTTCCCCTTACCAATAAATTTCAAGGTCCCTACAGGATAACTGAGAAGTTAAGTGATAGAACTTATGCGATTGAAACACCAGAAAGAAGAAAACGACAAAGGAAGATACACATGAACCTCTTGAAACCTTACTTCTCAGAAACTAGAAATGAAACTGTGTCGATAATACAGACAACTTCATCTACAGACGACGATTATGGCTATGAATTGGGAGCTGAAAGGAAGATAAATAATTCTTCAATTTTGGAAAATTTGGAGGATGAACTGAAACATCTTAATGCTGAACAAGCAGAGGAATTGAGTGAAGTGATTAAAAGCTTCACAGAGATTTTTGCAGACATACCCAGATGTACTAATCTGACCAAACATGAAATCAAGATCCAAGAAGATGGAAAATTATTCAAAAAAAGAGCTTATCGTTTATCACCTTATCATCGAGATGTTCTGAAGAAAGAAGTTGAATATTTGCTGCAACATGGATTAGCAGAACCCAGTTCAAGTCACTTCAGTACTCCATGTGTGTTAGTGAAGAAACCTGATGGCTCCTTTAGAATGTGTACTGATTATAGGAAACTGAATTCCATTAGTATGGCTGACAATTATCCCTTGTCTCTTATAGATCAGTTACTTGATAATATTGGGCAAGCCAAGCTTGTTTCCAAGATAGACTTATTTAAGGGATATTATCAGATACCCTTAGATGAAAATGTGAAGTTGCTGTCAGCTTTTATTACTCCTTTTGGATTGTATCAGTATACTGTACTGCCATTTGGTCTGATGAATGCACCAGCCACATTTCAATGAGTGATGGATCAACTGCTAGGATCTATAGAAGGAGTAGTGTGTACCTTGATGACATAGTCATTTACTCTACAACATGGGAAGAACATCTGTAGATCCTGAAGAAAGCTTTCAAGAAACTACAAGAGGCAGGACTAACAGTCAACCTAGAGAAGAGTGAGTTTGGGAAGGCGACTGTTCAGTACCTTGGGTTTGAAGTTGGAAAAGACCTTCTCGCTCCGGTGAATGCTAATGTAGAAGGTATCGGTAAGGCTACCCCCCCTACTACTAGGAAGCAGTCACAAAGATTTTTGGGCATGGCTGGATTCTATCGTCGTTTCTGTCCAAATTTCTCAGCCGTAGTAGCTCCCTTGACAGACTTAACTACTCCCAAAGCTAATTTTGTTTGAACTCTAGAATGTCAAGAATCCTTTGAGAAGGTAAAAACCATTTTAACTTCAAGACCAGTGCTTCAAGCTCCAGACTTTAATAAGAAATTTGTGATACAAGTTGATGCCTCTGATTGTGGAATTGGAGCTGTTCTACTTCAAGAAGATGAAAATAACCTTCTACACCCTGTGTGTTTCCTGTCTTCGAAACTGAAAAAGCATCAGAAAAACTATGCAACTATTGAAAAGGAAACTCTAGCCTTAATCACAGCATTGAAAAAGTTTGAAGTGTATGTGAACAGACCTAGGAATGAAGAAGTTTTAGTGTTGTCTGATCACAATCCCCTATCATTTATACAGCGGATGAAAAACCATAATCAAAGACTGACCAGGTGGTCTTTGTGCTTGCAACAGTATAGTATAAAGGTTGAGCACATATCTGGTAAGAATAATGTAGTTGCCGATTATTTATCCCATTGTGAATCGTTGGATTCAACCCCGGAATAACTAATCTTCTGGGGGGAGGAATCTTATAACGTAAGTTTTGTAATGCAATTATAATTTAGATAATATGATTAATTCACCTCATAAACTGTGTATAATGTTGTGAAATGTATGTTTTTGTGTTCAGATTCCCACATTTAAAAATACATGTTAAGTAGTGTAACTTTTCATTTTGAAACATACGTAAGACAGAGAGAAAAAGTAAGCGCTAATATATAAGCCTTTGAAGAGGGTTGTTTTCACATCTTGAGAATTTCTTACCTAAGCTAATTTTTTTATAGTTCCAATCTGGCCTGTAACTGAACAAGGGGCCTTATTCATTTCTACTCGATACCCCTATAGAGATGATGTAATATGCTTTTGTCTTGCTAACTGCCCATATGCCGATACGCATATGGAGATAGAGAACTATTCATTTGATTCCGAGACCTAGCCCCTGGCGTGAGGGATAGGATCTCTCTCTCTCTCTCTCTCTCTCAAAGCTCTCTCGTGCTCGCTCGTTCGCGAGTGTTTCGTTAACGTAATAATGTAACTTACATTTGTATTTGAGAAGGTCACTCATTTAATTCTTAGTAAAATATGTGTTGATTGTGGAATCTGAACATAGTATTATTTCTATTGGTTTTGTGAAGGCGCCCACGAAAGTGTAAAAGTGTGTAACAGGCCTTTCTCTTGAGTGAGAAGCTGCAGCTGAGTATAGAGGTATTTTACAAATGTTTTGAAGTGCACTTCGAGGTTTTATTTTACCATTGGATAAAATTATCATTTTCAATACATTTTACTTTTACTTTGTTCTTTTGACATATCCATTTTTATATGCTTAATGTTTGTACTGTGAATGCATTAATTGTTTTCATATTATGCATTGTTTTTTTTGCATTGTCTTTATTTTGTTTAATTAGTTTGAATAATATTCTATTGTGTAATTGTTTGAATCTAACACTTGTAAATTAATTTGTATTTAATTAAATTTCATTTCAAATTTAATTATTGCTTTATGATTTAATTTAATTAATTTTCTTGATAAGCTTTGATTTAATTTTGCTTAATGATTAATTCAAGAATTAATTAAACTTTTGTTTTCAATAATAACAATTTCCCTGAAATTGTGAATTTCACTTATAAATTTTTAATTTAGAAATAAATTTTTGTATTTAAAATTTTTGGAAGAGTTTCATTCACTCCCACCAGTATATAACAATATAGTATTATATTTTATGTTGTTTAGGTAGAAATATAGAGTGGTAATTGTGCCGTTTCCCTCAAACGAATTAGAATCAGGGAAATACTTAGATTTGAAATTAGTGAAGGAGTGATGCCCTTTAATTAAGATTACCTCACATCCATTTTAATGAACTTAGACTGATTGTTTTCTTGACTGTTCAGTTCTATAAGGGATCACTGTTACCTTTAGAGTATTCAGTCGTTTAGTATTTGTGATGAAGGGTCAGGTGTCTGGCTGTAGTGAGGTAAGTAATAACCAGGTACTTGAACAAACTGTGCCCTAAGTACAAAGGGTGTCCCAGACCCAGGAATAAAAGGGTCTCTTGTGCTAACAAGTACTAATGGTAAGTGAAATAACCAGATACTTGGCAATTTGGGTTAACAAATATTAATGGTGTCCAGACACAGATCTTTAGCTACTTCGTGCACCAAGTATTAATGGTATCCAGACCCAGATGATCTAGGCCACTTCGTCACAATATATATATATGTGTGTGTGTGTGTGTGTGTGTGTGTGTATGTGTGTGTGCGTGTGTATTAAAGTGCAGTGGCATGGTTAGTTTAATATGAAAAATAAAAATTTTAATTGGCGAGTGAAATAAAGATGATATTTGCATGCACAATCATAATGTGTGTGTGCGTATGTGTGTGGGTGTGTGTATGTATAAACCTATCCCAATTTTATTCTGCAGGAATAACAATTACTTATTCGACGCTGTCTCCATAAACCAATGAACATTGAAGAGCTCTCCTTGTCTTCATAATAACCCAAATTCCATTCTCGAATATCATTATTTCCCGGATCGAGATATAAGTATTCACTTATTTGTTCCATTAGCCCGCCACCCCGCCCCCCACAAAAAAAAAAAGCCCAAATCTAGCTTACGTAAGAAAAATGCTCAATTGAATGTGGTAATGACCGTTACCTTGGTTTCCCCTATAACCATTCACTACTTGTGTAAAACGCTTGTATATTATTTAAAAATAGTCTCTTAATATATTTTGTTCTCTGTCTATATCAGACTTCGTGTCGTCTTTCAGTACATATCATTTCAAGGACATCGCAATTATAGCCAAATGACTCGAATAGAGAAGCTATCGTGCTTTGAGATACCATCTTCATCTAATCATCTGAACGCACAGGATGCTTAAGATTCCAAACGACTCACGTTAGAAAACCTTTCCGTCCCCATTCTTCTGAATGTTGTCCTTATTCAGGTTTCCCCTTGGTCTCCTACGCTTCATTCCCTGGAAAACCTTGCCACAGGCACGGTCTAGGTATATACCAGGTACTATACAGGACCCACTTAGACTGGTACTATATACATTGACCGTGGCCACAGGCTGCCATAATGAGTTTGAAGCTTCGGGGTTTGGTTCTATCTGTCTTCCACATTTATTCACTCATTGTAATTAATAATAATAAAAAATTAATAAATAATTAATAATCTAATAATAATTAATAATAATAATTAATAATAATAATAATAATGGAGAAATAAATCCACATTTATGTATGTGTGCAAATATATATATATAGAAATTAGCTAGAGAGAGACCTTTCGAGAATCTGTACAGATTTTCGAAAGCTCTTTTTAGCTTTATTTCAAAATAACTTTGTCCCCATACATAACTATGGATTTGTTTCTCCACTTTAAGACTCATGCTACTGTAATAATAATAATAATAATAATAATAATAATAATAATAATAATAATAATAATAATAATATTATCCTTTATTTCAGCTCGAGGTTATATGCACAAATAGACAAGGTAGATATAATACCGTACATGATTTAGATACACGAGAAAAAAATTTATGATATACGGTGACATACAAACAAGTCGATAATTAATACAACAACAATAATAATAATAATAATAATAATAATAATAATAATAATAATAATAATAATAGGACTCAGATACAGCGCCACTTGCTAAAAAAAGAAGAGAATGGCAACTCTCAATAATAAGTTTCTGTGGTAGCCTATACATAAAAGCGGCAGCGAATAGTTTACCAAATGGATACAATGGTAACCTAGCTTTCAGAAAGAAGAAGAAGACGAAGAAGAAGAAGAAGGAGAAGAAGAAGAAAGAGTAGTAATGTTTACTTGTGAGTCTATGAGCTACTTTGCTTGCCTGCAAGTTTTTGATAATTTCGTTTAACTTGTCATTTGATTTCCTTGTGAACATTTTGTTTCATCTGTTTATATTTACTTTATAAGGGAGCTTCTTTCATTATGCTTCTCTCATTCCTTAAGTATGTGTGTTATAAGCGTTTAATTAGAACTGATGTTCATAACCACCGGAAAACTTACTACACGGTCTCTGCTTCCACTAAGTAGTACTTGTAGTGGATCAGCCAACATCACTAGTTCTGCTGAGATATCGATTGATTCCTAGACATGAGAAGGAACTGATATATATAAATATATTGTACACAATAAATGACGCGGGATGACAGCATAAATCATATACGAACAAAAAAGTGATGTCTGATACACTTATCCATAATAGGAGCAAATCGTACGAGATGCAATTGCATGCAAAGGAGACATAACTGCGTCATATGGTACGTGAAGTATCACACGTGCGTCGCTCATGCACGTTATCACATTTTTTCGATTATCTTATCGCCATTATAGATAACGTCTGATAAACGTGCTACTGATAAACGTTTGCATGGTACCCGACGCGGGAACAAAAGTACCTTGCTTTTGCAATGGCTGCGCAGGTCAGGAAAAAACGTTATGCGTACCGTTATGTCTGATATCATCTGCAAAGCGGAAAAGGTTATGTTATCAAACGAAATTTTCTTGCCAGTAACTGCACATTTTCATTGAATGAAAAGAATCAGGCTTGAAAAAAGTTACAGTGGTAATCAATGACATTTGCACTTAAGATCATATTATCTATTAATAACATGTAGTACTAAACTTCTGCGTGGTGTTACTACTGGATATGGCATCATCGTGTTACATCACTGCTAGATAATTGCAGAGGTGATATAAAATCAACGAAATGACAGCCCTTGGCAGTGTAATGAAAATTATAATACTGCCTGCGAGCACAATTATCAGTTTCCAAATTGTCTTTCATTGATTTCGGGAAGCGTTTTGCTTTATCAAAGGAGTAAAATTGCCTTCCCTGAGACGTCCGATAAGCCTCCCAAGGTCAAACGCTTACAGGATGATTTACCTTAGCTTGTGCTCTCTTATCGTTACTATGCTTTTCATTCACTTACAGCTGAGTTAGGGTGAACATACTAACTCAATACATCGAAAAGTTGATAAATAAATGTCATTTTAAAGTAACCTTCTAAAAATAACTCTTATTCTTCTGGCGACTGTTGGCAATACCATCCGCCGAGAGCACAGTTACGGACACAACCGCCAGATGCCTCTCCCGAGATAGTGTGCCGGCAGCTAACGTTAAAAGTGGGTGTGTGCGGCTCCGCTAAGGCATAACTGAAAATCATGTCTCGTGTTTCGAAGAGGTTTTATCGTGTTGACAGCATTCGTAACTTAGAACATCTAGATCGAGGGGAGACTGCAGCACAGGAGAATCGATGGGTTTTTGAAGTGAGCCATGAAGCAGCAAACAAAGGTAAAATAACCAAGGTTAGGTTGTTTTTCCCCTGTCTTGAGTGGTGGAAGAGAAAATTAGCTATCTTGTAGTTTGTCGTCAAACAGGTGTATGGAAATGGATGGTGGTTGGCTTATTTCATGGTCGTGATTCTACGGGAAGGGGGAAGTGTAAGAACTTGTTTTGTGCCTTTGTTCTCCTGTCTTCCACTTCTTGATCAAATTATCCGCAGATGTTTACGGTAAGTGGTGCGAGTAGCAGTAGACGGCGGGAGTACTGTCCTTGAATTTAGGTTAAACGTCATTATGATAGATTTGCTTGTTGAGTTATCCTTATCTCTTGGAGATGTCTCCTTTAAAGATTGTGCCCAACATATAGGTGATGTAGGTTATCACAAGCATGACGATCATCTTCCTGTTGTTAATTCAAATTTAGTGAAAGCGAGATTGTAGAACAGTCTAGCAGGTTTACTATACAATGTGCTCCGTTCCCTCAGGGGCTCCACCGTGACCCACCTCAAAGTGGAACATAAACCTCTTAAGGTTCTTCCCCTCTTGATTTGCATCCGTTCATACTATACTGGTTGTGAATGGATATAACAAGGGAGTGCTCACGGGGCGACGACCTCTGCCGTATTTGGAAAGAACTAACCAAAATAAGCACAATTAAAATTAATTTATTTTAACCAGAAAAATTATTTTGATTGTCTATTGCCCTTTTGAATTAACCAAGTCTACCGTATTTTGTCACCACGGAACAGCTTTTTTGTTTTCATTACTTCTCATTAGAGAATCCTGCAAACGTTTCTATATTTGTGTGTATTTAAAAATTAATAAACGTTGTCTATATATATATATATATATATATATATAATATCATATATAGTATATATTTTTATATATATAAATATATATATTATATAAATGATTTATATCTTATATATATTATATATATATATATATATATATATATAAATATACAATGGGGTTTTACCACTGTGTGAAAAATAGGAATCGCTATAACTCCGTATTTTTAATTTGTTTTTTGTACTTTATATTTTAAATTGAGACAACGTTTATAACCATACCAATACATTAAACAGGGGTTGTTAGTTAACAAACATTTACTATGCATTTATTGGCTGATGACTGCATGAAAAGATGCCCAAAGTTTATTTTGCGTGAATATATCCTTTGTTCTGAATATATTGCATGATGAGTCTTCAACGTTGGTCACATGGTTATCCCTTAGTTCTTTCCATCATTTATATATATATAATATATATATATATATATTTATATATATATATATATACACATATATACTACAATTATATATTATAGGGTAAAAAACCGCATGGTACAGGGGTGGACCATGTCACGATCAATGAGTACAACCCCAAGAAAAGTACATTATAACGCGTCCTGACACCGGAGTAGAGGTCTTTAACTCCGTTTCTCACCAACAACAAGTCGCGTCTGATGCCCATCTCGGATGTCAGGACGCGTTATAATGTACTTTTTTTGGGGTTGTACACATTGATCGTACATGGTCCACCTCTGTACCATGCGGTTTTTTACCCTATGTATTATAATATATAATACACAATGTATACACACTATATATCAAAACTGTAGGTATAACAAATGGTTTGTCGTAGCCAAGCTTAAATCAGGACCAATTCATTTATTGTATTCACTGATGTAAATCATTTCGTTGAGCTCAATTATTCTGGAACTGCAATTTGTTATTCTGGAAATACCGTAAACTGCCAAGTTGATCATATTCGTCATGGAATGGGGCTCGGTGAACAACAGCCCACCACGAATGTTTCATTACTGTATAGGCTAACTGGTTTTCTTGGGACAACCTATGTCAACTGAATTGGGTGCAATTATATTAAGTTTCGTTGATGTGGGCAGCTTAATTAACAGTTTCCGTCGTGGCTTTAACAATTTCTACCGCTGTTACTTTTGTTACCACTAATAGTGATGGTTTTAGAACTCCTCGTACTACTATATCGATTGTTTGCTCATTAGTTTTTTTGTTTTTGTTTTTTGTAATCAGTACAGCTTGCGTTGCGTTCTAATCCACCTCTAGACGAAGTGAGGTGACAAATAAAATCCCAGATGAACTTAAAGGTCTATTACGTTGCAGTGAGACCAGTGATGTTACATGGTTCAGAAAAATGGGCCTAAAGGAGGAAGGAGGAACAGAAGCAGTAGCCAACAGAAATGAGGACGATTAAAACTCGGGTTTTGGAGGTTTTCGCTACGCAAGGGGCTGGAAAAAAAAAAAAAAAAAAAATAGGAGTGGCTGGGTGGTGAAGATTTCTGATACGAGATGATGGTATGGGCATGTGGTATGGCTGATGGGTGAATAGGAAGGAGTGAAGAAGGCTTGGCACTTGGGTCGAAGGTCAAGAAGGAAGAAAAGGTTTAGCTAAAGTGACAAAGTGAAGGAGGATTTGGAGAAGGGTTCGGGGAGGGATGGAGGGAAGGAGGTGCTTGCGATAGGAATAGATGGAGAACACGCATCAAGGCAACCAGGGCCTTGGAATAGGGATAGGTGTTGGAGGAGAAGAAGAAGAAGAATTGACACTTTCAAAGTTACACAAGTAAAATTATCAGCTCAAAGTAACAATGATAACCGAACGCAAGTTATAAAGATTTGGCCTGGTCTCTGTAACGCCAAGAACACACACACACACACACATATAATTTATTTTATTTTAGCAAGCTCGAGTAAATTTTGACGAATATCGGAATGTTACGTATTCAGTCAATTGAGTAGTGTTAGTGTTTAAACTGTTCATATTAAAAATAGCTTGAATAGGTAATGTTTTTATTTAGTATAATTTTTTATTTGTTGCATTTGCTACTTACATTCTGTTCATTTATTAACTTATTTAATTTATTTATTTATTCTCGGTATCCATTCTTATGATCGTGACACAGACCGAAGCCTTACATGTACGGGCAGAGTTCATGGCCGTGATTCCCTCTGCATTTGATTCTGCTTCTTGTCCTAGATGATTTTTTATTTTTATTATTTTTTTTTTTTTACTAACGTCCAGGCCCAGTAACAGCATAATTCTTGTGTGTCCTGGATGAGAGAGAGAGAGAGAGAGAGAGAGAGAGAGAGAGAGAGAGAGAGAGAGAGAGAGAGAGAGAGAGAGAGATCTTGTAATTGGTTTCAGCCCATTACCGCGTCAGGGTCCTCGGGTTTTTAGCTACTATAAGATAGGTAACTCTCTCTCTCTCTCTCTCTCTCTCTCTCTCTCTCTCTCTCTCTCTCTCTCTCTTTCTCTTGTTGCAGTTAACCGACTACCAAGTACCCCATTTGATCAGACTCCAATCTTCCATCAGTTTTACAGGAAAATCACTTTCCCAGTGATTAATACAACACAAACGGTCAGTTAGGTATGGACAACAGAGCTCAGCTATTTTTAACCATATAAATAACCATAACCACTAAATAAAGTAGAATTTATCACGTATAATTTATAGCAGTAAATATAGGTACAAAACCAAGATGATACAGTCAGCCTTGATTAAACAAATACGGGTAATGAACATCTCAAAGAGCGCCTGGGATTCAGATATCATAGACAGTCTTCCTTCAACCAACGCTTAAGAAGATTAAAGAGGAATTATCATCGGGGGTGACATCGTAAAAACGGTTTACCTGTGGATGGATCACTTGGTATAAATACCGCCTTTTCTGTAACATTTCCCATTCATTACCTACCTGAAGAGAGAGATAGCAGCCTCTGAAATATAGTACTTACTTTCTATATTTTGGCATTTTATGGGCTCCTTTTATATATATATAATATATATATATATATATATATATATATATATTATATATATATATATATATATATATATATAATATATATATAAACAGCTAGCGGCGGGCAACCGTAGGCTGGCATTGTTTGAATCATTATAGCGTTTTCTAAGAAAATACTAGATCAGATATGACGGGACACTGGAGTATTTAAAATGCCCAGCAACAACGTCTAGCATTTCATCCTCGGAGAGACGATCCTCTTCGCAAATGTCTGGATCCTCACCGCACCAGTAGCCACTGGATTTGTACAATGCTGAATGAATGTTACTAGGCAGCGCGTATGTTAGTATTGAGCCGAAGGCGAATATGACTTTTGCTGATTTTTCATTGCTCGGGAGATCAATATGGGGCGTGAGGGGGGGGGGGGGGGGGTGGCTGGTCGATGACACTTGCATAGTGTGTGCATGTGTCTGACCTCTGATAGCTGGATGGGGGGGTGGTGGTGGGGGGAGGGAGGATGGCGAGGTAGGAGAAAAGAAAGGAGGGCCGGTAAGTGGAGTGGAAGTTGTGACTTTGGGTCTGTTCTTGACTTGACCTGTGAATGCTTCTGGGGATTGTGGAGGATGGGTGTTGGGGAGGGGGGTGGGGAGAGAGGTGTGTTATCATAATAAATAGGGATAAGTATAGGGGGTATCAGGAGAAATCTTCAATAATTATTCTTCGTGTATCTGGCTATGAGAGTCAACGGTGTGGAGTTGATAGTGATGAAAATGACGAAATCAAGTGAGGGAAAATAGCTCTCATGGAAGGAACCGGACGGACAAATGTTTGTGCATTGCTTCATGTGTTCGTAGTTACATGTCTGAGGAACCGGAGAGCCAGTTTTGGTGGTAGGTGGACCTTGGTTGGTGGTAGGAACCCGCAGTGGAGAGAGTCAGGGTACGTTTGGAGCTGGAGACAACGGTTCGTCCTGGATGACTTGAAATTGTCCAAGCTTATATAGCTTGGATATTGACGCCTCTCAGCCCAGTAGATAGGTATTCATTTGCCACTTCCCAGTTCATCAGATTATTCTGAGAGCTCTTTTGCAAACTTATGTATTTATTAAAGAGTCTGGGAAGTCAGTGTTATGATACATGAGATTTTAGAAAGATTGTGTGTGTGTGTGTGTGTGGAGAGAGAGAGAGAGAGAGAGAGAGAGAGAGAGAGTATTGCTAACAAGTGCCAAAACTTATCGAGTTAAGATTAGCGTTTAAAATTAACCGGAAAATACAAAACCGGTTAATAATCGTCTGGAATTTTCTTTTCATAGCCGGTTATTAACCGATCAGTAACATGCAAACCAAAACTGGTTGAAGGGCAAAGAAAACGGAAATGTCGTGTATTCATTTATTCATTCATTATAAAAGAAACGTTTCCTTTTTATGATCGTTTATAATATAAAGAAGCATAAAATATTGTATGTTTACTTTTATTAATACGTGATAATTAATCAAGATTCTATCTTGAAGAACAAAATATAATAGTTGTAAAGTTATAAAAGAAAAGATAAATGAAATGAACGATGAATTATTAACCTGTTAAAAAAGGTCTAGTAACCGGGTTGTGAACAAAAACCTGGTACTAATAACCGGTTATTCTTGACCGGTTTTGAACCCTAGTTAAGATCTCTTGTGGCACACTTTTTTTTTTCAACAACTCAGAATGCATCCCAGTTAATCAGATTATTCTAAGAGCTCTTTTGCAAACATGTATTTCTTAAAGAGTCTGGAAAGTCAGTGTTGTGATACATGAGATTTAGAAAGAGAGAGAGAGAGAGAGAGAGAGAGAGAGAGAGAGAGAGAGAGAGAGAGAGAGAGAGAGAGAGAGAGAGAGTGAGTGAGTGTGTATTGCCAACGAGTACCACAAACATATCGAATTAAGACCTCTTGTACTCTTTTCTATTTCATCAATTGGTAAAACAACAACATTACTTTGCGTTGAGGTCCACTTTCACCACAACTTTGAAAGGCTTCTGTGTTTGCGTTCTTCAGTCTAATTGTGGCATCTTTTCTTCAGCCATAACAGTCGAGGACTGGGCGTTAGGTTTCACGAGACTGTGTACGCTTTTCTAGTTAATGCTTGTCTTAACTGTTTTGCACCAGTTTAGCTGTTAAATACGGGATTGTAAGTAAAAGGTGTAGTCAGGTGCAGTTACACCTGTTGTCATGGAAGTTATTTTTGAAGACTTACTTGTGTTGTGGGTTACAGGGTATACCTTCTGTACACTTGTATTTAGGTTCCAAATGTTACATAGTGTCAAGGGCCAACCCCCGCTTGTCCGTCGGTCGCGACAGGGCACACACTGACATATCCACACACACTTGTGTATATATATATGTAAATAAATTTTCTGCTAAAATAGGATACGTCTCTAGTATAAAAGGCCCATTAAAACACTGGTTTAAAGCCAAGGACAATATTTCGGTGGACTGACTTCCACCCGTATCAAGAGTATCCATCGAAATATAGTCCTTAGCTTTAAACGAGAGTGTTTTTTAATAGGCCTTTTATACTTGAGATTATATATATATATATATATATATATATATATATATATATATATATATATATATATATATATATATATATATAGAGAGAGAGAGAGAGAGAGAGAGAGAGAGAGAGAACGAGAGAGAGAGAGAAGAAGAGAGGAGACTTATACATACATATGTATAACTTTAGGTGTTATGACCACCTCGGTTGCAGGTAAACATTTCATTACGGAACCCTTACTACAATCAGTGGTTCAATGTGTTCATTTTATAAACTTGATTTTGTTCCTTTTTTGCTCTCAATTTCCTATAAAGCGCCGAATGACCGCATAGGTCCCAACGCTTGGCCTTTGGCCCATATAATATATTCCAATATCCCTGGTTCAGTTAATGATTCATCAATGGGCAGTTAGTGACCAATATTAATTTTGATATTCCTTAGCAAATTTCTGCGGCAAACTTAAAAGATTGGAGCCATCATATACGCTTACGAGTATGTAACTGGTCGCTTTATGCAGAGGATTAATTGGAAATATACTGCAATTCTGAACGACAGCAGATGTGACTATAGAGTTGTAACTTGAATTTGAGATCTCTCTCTTGCTTGGTTATCCCACACCTGCTCAGTTATGCAATACATCGCTTTCCGCAAGCTTTTCACTAATTGATTGAGTGATAAATAATAGATCTATTTCGGGTCTGTGAAGCCATTGTCTTCAGCGAAAGGTCTCAGAAATTCAGTTTTCTCTCTCTCTAAGCCAACAAAGACGCTTAAGACCTCTGTTACAAAATTACAACTGCGCGCAGATGTCAGTGAATTTCGTTGAATTTTTTAAGTGATAGGTTGTGTTATTGAACGTACATGTTGGGAAGTATGATGACTATACATACATAATCGTGAATCAAGACTAAGTAAGTATATATATATATATATATATATATATATATATATATATATATATATATATATATATATATATATATATATATATATATATATATATAATATATATATATATATATATATATACGCCGCTCGTCACGACTACACTATCTTGAAAGCAAGTATTTCTGCTGCTCTGTTTTTTATTGGGTATTCAATTTCGTATTCTTTTCCATTTGAACAAATATCCCCTTACATTTGGCTCTGGTTATATCACATTAAAGGGGAAATGCGCAGTCATATGTTGTATTTATATTTTCACCCTGGAATAGGAACAATATATGTAATGCTTACTGACTATGCATACCTATACGCATACATTTGTAAAAGTAGGTTGTATATTCATACAATTGCCATGTTAGTCAATAACTGATTGCTTCGTCATCAGTCAGCTTTAGCACCTTTTAACCGAAAATGAGCCTCTTTGCCGGTTGCAAGTGACAATCACTCTTGCTCTTGTAAGAAGCTGGGATTTAAACATCAGTATGAAGCCACCCTTAGTTGAAACAAAGTCAGGATATTGGCTGGGCATGAGTCGTTTTGAATGAGCGTTAATGTTGAGTTTTATAAGAGATGTAGTAGAGACTTGATCTTTGGAGAATGGACTTGAAGTTGCAGCAATATTGAAGGGATCCCCGCAGGGGGTTATCGTCAGTGCACCTCATAAAGTGCACTGTAGGCACTACTTAAGGTCTTTTGCAGCGTGCCATCGGCCCCTAGCTGCAACCCCTTTAATTCTTTTTACTACACCTCCTTTCATATTCTCTTTCTTCCATCTTACTTTCCACCCTCTCCTAACAATTGATTCATAGTGCAACTGCGAAGTTTTCCTCCTGTTACTCCTTTCAAACCTTTTACTGTTAATTTCCGTTTCAGCGCTGAATGACCTCTTAAGTCCCAGTGCTTGGCCTCTGGCTAAATTCTGTATTCAAACAATCAATCAATCAAAAGTGAAGGGACTGGGTGTTCAAGACGGTGAGTTGTGGAAGAGGTCTTAAAGTAATTTGGAGGTGTTGTGAGGAAGGATTTGAAAGTCTTTAAAATATGCCAGCTAGATGGACTTAAAAAAAAAAAAGTTGGAACGGAAGGCTTTTGTCCGTGTAGCCGGAATGGAGCTTTCAAGATAGCGGTGAGTGATGCAATGTGTGTAGGGAGTATTTTCGTACTGCTGGTGAGATTTCTTTGTCGGGACGAAGTGACTGGCGCGGTTGAACTGCAGTCGTATATTTGGTATCTAGTAGTAGTCGACAAACGAACAAATCCATAAGATTCTCTCTCCACCACACACAGCGTCACTCTTGGGTCTTCCTAATTGATACCCCGGAGTCCCTTCTGCAGTTTTGAGGAAGTTACGAGTGTTGTTGTTTTAGATGAAGCTGACCTTATGCCAGCACGGGCTCTTCTCGACGTGGTTCGGAAGTCACGCAAAGCCGTTGGTCATGTTGCTGAATATCCACTGGTTCAATGCAACGTAAAAACACCATACAAACAAACAAACAAGCCCGGACTTTTGCTCATAGAGCAGACCGTAAATTTACTAGTGTATGTTTGGTTCAGAAATCACGTGAGTCGGGATTTTCTTATCTGTTATTGGTTTTAGTTCTCTGCAACAGAAAACTATTGAGAGGACTTTCTGTCCGTCCGGCCTCAGATCTTATAAGCTAGCGAGGCTAGAGGGCTGCAGATAGTTCTGTTGATCATTCACACTCCAATTATCAAAATACCGAATTGCAGCCTTCTAGCCTTGGTAGTTTTGATTTTAGTTAGGTTAAATTTACCATGGCCATTCGTCTGGCACCGATATAGTTGCCAAAAACACAGGCCACCACCGGGCTGTGGCCGAAAGCTTCATGGGCCGTCGGTGAGTTTCATACGGTATATGCGCTTTATAGAGAAACTGCTCCTTTTTCGCATTTTTTACTTATCAATGTTATTTGGGGAATAACCTTTTTGGACGGCAAATAGCGTACTCAATTTTGTTTTCGTGAATGTATGCTATACCTTTAACCTTCAAGTCGTGCAGGTTTAAAAACTACCTCACATAGCCTTTGGTGTAAGCCATATCCATTGCTTGTTCAGAGGAATTATATAGTTTAATTGTCAGTTGGACTCTTTTGTTGTCCCAATGTGATGCGATTCATAGATTTTCCGGCAGATTTCATAGTGCATACGTATGGCTATGGATGTATATGGAAAATTTGAGATATGTTACATGGTTAATCGTTAATTGTCTAATGATTAATAGTTCGAAATTACTTTTCCGCCATTCTTTCATTGAAAGCGGTGTTTTACGTATATATTGATCCCATAAGTCATTTTATATTCCTTTTAAACTTTAAGCAGTTAACTGTGGAACAAATTCACTTGTGTCCAGGTATGTGTTCGTGTTTTGCATACTGTGTCAACTTAAAATCTAATATCAAAATATCTTATCTAAATAATCGCAGTTTAGTAGTGATATTGATATAGTAAGGTAAGGGTTGAAAATCGGTCAATTAATTTGTGTGTAGAGAAACAAGAGCCATTGCTGGACTTACTAGGGGTCCCTGGAAGAATTGTCGCTGGACTGAATTGGTTGTTATTCAGGACAGACTCATGACAAGGATTTCGATACTAGGACTTACTCTATTTCATGCACATGATTCTTTCCATGAGTGTCGTGTTTATCCTGATTGTTTTCTGTGATATTTGAATATAGTTTTGAGGCCAAGTTTTGGCCAAGCACTGGGACCTATGACGTCATCCAGCCCTGAAACGGAAATTGACAGTAAAATGTTTGAAAGGTGTAACAGGAGGAAAACCTCGCAATTGCACTAACAGCCAATCGTTAGGAGAGGGTGGAAAGTAAAATGGAAGGCAGAGAGTATGAAAGGAGGTACAGTAAAAGGAAGACACGCTGACGGCGCTAACCCCCTGCGGGGTCAGTGCTTTTAGCTGCCTTCAGATATATTTAAAATGTAAGTACAAGTACCCTTTCCCATCTGAAGTTCCATTTAAAATATATAGCTTTCTGTCATCTTGTGACAGTCTGACTATATTTGACGCTGTTGGTCTGAGGTTACAGACTGCCTCTTTCGAAAACAGTATTCAGAGTGAGTGTTTGATTCGGTCTGGAATTTTCTTCGGTGATTTTAACATCGATAAATAAAGTTTTCTTTTACTATTAGAGCTGCGAGTTTTTTCCAATTCACGCTCTAATTTTATGATCAGGTTTAAGCTATTTGTCTTTAAAAGTCTTGTTAATTTAGTATCATTTTTAACTGTCACGTGCGTTACATGTGCGTCACATGCTATCACGTGCATCACATGTTATCACGTGCTTCACATTTTCTAAACAGGTTGCCACTTTCAATTAGTCACGATTTAATATTTATTTTTAGACGTCGTTTTGACATTCGTTTTATCCCTTTGCGAGGTCCACATTCCTTATCTTATCCTTTGTCTGTTTTCGTTCTTGTATAAAAATACCTTATTCGTCACTTTCAGACACCGTCGGCGGATGCCTGACGTAGTTATGCTAATCCATTTGCTCCACTGCCACAATTTAATTGGCTCTTGCGGAGAATAAGAGTGAAAGTGGCCAAGAACGCCAGTCATTCTAAGCCTCTGGATGGAACGAGTCCAGCGCTTCCAAAGATTCGGTTTATAGGCTGCCTTTATTCATGTTTAGATCTATAGTGACGTGTATGTTTTCGTCACGTTCTGTATATTGTCACGTCAAGGCTTGCGTGCCTTAAAACATGTTTTTATACCTATCCACAAAACCGGGGAAACCATTTGGATATGAATGATTCAGTTACGCGAAGGTTGTGTAACCTGTAAACAATTAAGTAAAATTGAATGTGATTAAAGGGGAATAGTCGAAGATTCGAACTGAGCCCGAGGTATTCGGTGCTTGCCCATGACAGTCACAGTATACAGCCATGCTTCCCAGGCGAGCCTATTTCTTTAAGACGAGGGAATGAGTCTCAAGCGCCAAGAAATGCCCGGGCACGAATGTCTACCATGTCTTACAAAGCGACGAACCATCTCGACTATTTACCGAGTCATTACAGAGTACAGAACACGCTTTTTTGGAGCCAACAGCGCCAGGATGTTATCTTTCACAGTTTTTGCCATAACTGTATAGTCGAGTATTTTGTACATTTAGTTATTTGCAGTTTGGAACTACAGCATTACAGTTGAATGTTGAGGGTATTTTACAAGGAATGTGTTGTCACCTCTGTTAATTATATCTTAGTTTTACCAGACCACTGAGCTGATTAACAGCTCTCCAAGGCTGGCCCGAAGGATGAGATACTTTTACGTAGCTAGGAACCAATTGGTCACCTAGCAACGGGACCTACAGCTTATTGTGGGATCCGAACCACTTTATATTGATGAATGAATTTCTATCACCAGAAATATATTCCTCTGGTTCCGCGTTGGCCGAGTCGAGAATCAAACCCCGGGCCACCGGATTAGTAGCCGAGCACGAAATCCACCCGTCCAACGAGGAACTGTCATCTATGTAGCAAGGGGTATTTTGAAAGAGTATGGTAGTATCACAATAAGAATTATAGCTGATAACCTCCGCTTTCCTGGGACACTCTTAAGAAGCTATCGTCATTTCTGTCGTAATTAGTTAGTGATATTTGTATACTGTCTTGTCATTAATGATTGGCCAGGAATCATGTGTTTATTTGTACGGAAAATCAATATTATTCACTTCATAATTTTCTGATTTCCTCGTCGATTTGACTCGTAGTAATCTAATGCAAGAGATGTTTGTTCTGTGGGTTTTATCGGTTTGAGTTGATTGATTTGTCCCATTGAGAGTCCAGTGGGTTCACGGGTGGGAACGTTCAGTTTCAGCGTTGTAATGGAAGTCGTGTCATGGGAAGTCAAATGTTAGCAGGTATATTGGTTGAATTAATAACTCTTGAGATAACTTGAATCAGTCTATCTGATAGTACACCTCAAAAGCCTTAAACTAGAACGTACTGTCTTGCTTGTTTCAGGGAGCCTTGTGAATTTTTAGACAATACTATTAAGGGTTTATTGACCTTGTCTAATAATATTGTGATGCGTTTTATTTTCGTAGGACATTTTTGCTTCTTTGCAATGAAGATGGAAGTGTGGAAAGATTCGTTGTAAACGAAGACATTTAAGACTTAACCCGTCCTTTTTTTTTTTTTTTTTTTTTTTTTAACTTTTGAGGCAACCTGGTATTAAGGGTATCATTACTGCATTACACTACGCAAAAAATCTCTCTCTCTCTTCTCTCTCTCTCTCGCTCTCTCTCTCTCTCTTTGTCGTGAAATCAATACAATATCTGGGAACCAAAATATGTTTACGTATAAATGTAGTTTCGAAAGTGATGGAGAAACTACCGTTCATATTCCGGCACTGTGAACTATGCTGTAGTGCGTGCTTGTGCCTCGTGGTCTGCGCATGCGTCTCAGTAAACAATTTTTCATGTCCAAATTAGGCGCAAATGTTGATAGCCTTGAACACGCTGACAGACCAAGCCTGTGGGCTTGTTTTGAATGGCTTTTATTTTGTTATTATGAAGTTAAGTGTCCAGACCCTGTTGTTAAGAGTAATGTCGCCTTTGAATGGCCTCCATCACATGGGAGGCTCGAGATTGATTGATTGATTGCGAGTTATTTGGCATCACATTTATGAGATGCTGGAGCGGAAACAAAACAGGTCTCACTGTTGCCGCCAACATTGCCTGGTGTTCTCACCAGGGCGGGCAGTGGGGCTTATCAGATATCCAGGCATTGATTGGATCATTGTTAAGCTACTGTAGATATGGATACAGATTGAACCCAACAAATCAGTTCGTAGGTTTTGTACTTAATAATAATAATAATAATAATAATAATAATAATAATAATAATAATAATAATAATAATAATAATACTTTATTAAAAGTAATAGCTACTTCAGCAGCGTTACTCTTGTAGAGATTCTTCTCAATTTTTCGAGTAGCGGCTCTTTCTGCACTACTTAGACAGGCTAGTAGAGCTCCTATGGAGGTCATTTTCAAATAAAGGGTTAAGATCAGTGTAGGTATATATTTATATATTTCAATTTTACAGATAAACTATGACATCATAGTTTATCTGTAAAATTGAAATATAAAATATATACACTGATTTTGACCTTGCATTTGAAAATGACCTCCATAGGAGCTCTACTAGCCTGTCTTAAGTAGTGCAGAAAGGCCGCTACTCGAAAAATAGAGAGGAATTTCGACAAGCGTAACGCTGCTGAAGTAGCTATTACTTTTAATAAAGTATGCTTGAGAGAGGGTCTGCTTCCTAAGTACAACAACAACAATAATAATAATAATAATAATAATAATAATAATAATAATAATAATAATAATAATAATAATAATAATAGTGTTTTCCCTGCAGTCGGTTGAGGTTATTTCCTTTCAAGTGTATTTCTCGATGCTAATGAAATCCGTAGAGGGGTAGTCCTGTCAGTGCACCCCAGGCGGTGCACTGTAGGCATTACTTAAGGTGCTTTGCAGCGTCCCTTTGGCCTCTAGCTGCAACCCTTTTCATCTTATTACTGTACCTCCATTCATATTCTCTTTTTCCATCTTGCTATCCACCCTCTCCTATCAATTGTTTAATGGTGCAACTGCTTTGAGGTTTTCTAGCGCCTCAGTGGCGTGGTCGGTATGGTGTTGGCGTACCACCTCGGTGGCTGCGAAGTTCGATTTTCGGGCATTCCATTGAGGTGTGAGAGGTGTGTATTCTGGTGATAGAAGTTCATCACTCTCGACGTGGTTCGGAAATCACGTAAAGACGTTGGTCCCGTTGCTGAATAACCAACCACTGGTTCCATGCAACGTAAAAACACCACACAAACAAACAAACTGCTTTGAGGTTTTCCTCCTGTCACACCTTTCAGACCACCTTCCTGTCAGTTTCCCTTTCAGCGCCGAGTGACCTCTAGGTCCCAGCGCTTGGCCTTTGGCTGAAATTCTTTATGGTATTATATTCGATGCTAATGAATAACGATAATTATTCTTCGGGTGTTGGCATAGGCGGAAGTATACCCTTTATTGCGTGCTCTGCTTCTTTTGTGTACAGGCCGACTGTACGAGCAACCTCATCCCCAAGGTAGCCCAGATCCGAATGAAACTAGAGAGAGAAGGTTGACAATTCCAGAATAAAGGTATTATAATTATTATTATTATTGGCGGTAGTAGTAGTAGTAACACACACACACACACACACACATATATATATATATAATTATATATATATATATATATATAGATTAATTATATAAATAATATATATTAATATATATATAATATATATATATTAGTAATATAATATAATATAGTACATATATTTCATCAGTAGCTTTCCAGCTCTTGGATGTTCGCAGATAAAAACTTATCGAAATCACCTCTTTAAAAGTTACAGACGTTTGCTGTATGTTTTGCTACCTTTTCCTTACCTTGGTACTGTGGGGATTTGAATGGCGTGCCAGCATAACTTGACATGACAGGCCCTGAGCACCCAGGTTGGGCACAGGGCATCTGGGGCTTAGGGGTTCGCCCGTGAAAATGTCACTTGGAGGTGACTTTAGCAATGTAGAGGACAGTGGTACTTAACATCCAACCCCCCCCCCCCCCCCCCCCCCATCTCTATATCTTTGGAAGGAAAATGAGAACATTGTCAAGGTTTATTATGTTATGACAGGAGAAATGATGCTAGGGACAGGAATTTCCCTTCACTTCGATCGCTGTGATTTAGTCATTATCATTATTATATTATTGTATAGATGAGAAATGATTTTAGGGATAGGAACCGTCTTTCTCCACAACCGCCCCCGCCCCCCGCCCATCACTCCTACTACACGCATCCATCGTAGTACGTGATCTCATTCCGGGGCTGATGATGCAATCTCTGTGGCGGCCACGTGAAGACGACGATTGAAGTCTGGCACCTGCTGTTGAACGGTGGAGACTTTCTTCTAACAAACAGCTTGTTTGGGGTTTTTACTTTTACTTTCGTTTGGGAGTGTGATTTTGTTGGGCGTTCGTTTACGTTTTGATGAATTTTAAGCGTTGCCATTCCAGTTCAGGATGTTTAGGATTTGCAAGACAACTTGAACGTGGAAACTGAACCAAAGAGAAGATGCGAACTCTGCTTCTCTTGATCTCTGAGCTGTGATGTTGTTGAGTTTTGTAAACATTGGATTTACGAACAGTAATTGCTGGCATTATTTCAGTTTGGTATAAGAGAAATAGTAAACAACACTTAGCAGAGAGAGAGAGAGAGAGAGAGAGAGAGAGAGAGAGAGAGAGAGAGAGAGAGAGAGAGAGAGAGAAAGGTGTTTCCGACTGAACTGTAAACTACCCATAGGTAGATCTACAGTACTATTTCGTGGCGGCCTAGACTATGGCAGTTGCGGTTCTCTATACAGTTTTACCTCCTGAACAAGAATTTTAAGTAATATTTATTCGGACGACTGTAATTAACCCCGATGGGCCAGTACTAAACACGGCGAAATACATTGGACGCCCAATCCCTAGTTGATGTCGTATCCCCGGTTACGTTCCTTGCAGCCCGTGCGGAACTATTCTGTAGAATTAACCCTATATATATATATATATATATATATATATATATATATATATATATATATATATATATATATATATATATATATATATACTATATATATATATATATATGTGTGTGTGTGTGTGTGTGTGTGTGTATGTATGTATATGTATATTATATTTATATATACATATATATATATGATCTATGCGAATCTGGATTTTATTTATATCACCAGGAATACTAATTCTGTACCCAAATATATGCAAGGATTCTTTTAGTTAATTTCTTTTTACATTTCTAAGGACAGTGTGCGCGCAGTGGGCCGGAACATTTTGTCAAAGGGTCCAAACGATTTTTTGTTGACATCCACAATAGCGAAGTTCGTTGTAGAGTTATTTGATAGGCCTTGTTTTGTATAGGTCTCTCTCTCTCTCTCTCTCTCTCTCTCTCTCTCTCTCTCTCTCTCTGTCTATCCTGTGTCCGTGTGCCTTGTGTGCTGCGTAGCCAGCCTTTGCAAGCACAAGTTTTAGTGTAATTTTTTTTATATGTAAATGACCTTGCAGAGTCTACGCAGGCTTATTTTAGCCTCAACACTGCCATTTATCCTTGGAAGTAACTTTAGCTAATTAGTGCATCTGTTTGTGTGTTATGATATAACTGTAATGTTTTTTTATTGTTATTTAGAGAACTATGTTTCCTATATTTATCAATTCATATACTAGTTTGCAGGATTCCATTCATTTATGATTAGTATATAAGAGCCCTATTATAGACAGTGTGTAAATTTGATACTCGTGTATTATACACACACACACATTACATCATATTAAATTATATATATTATATTATGTAAATGATATATATTTTATTATGCATTTATATGTATATACGCGAATTCATTTTTATCTTGGGAATATTTTAAGCGCCTGGAGAATTATATGAAAGAAGTCTTACCTGACCAAGGCCTGAACTCAGCCATTTTCATGTTAGAAGCTGGTTGACATTGACTATAACCAGTCATCAGTTATGACTCCTGTTACCTAACTTAGAAGCCCAAAAAAGGCATAAATTCGAACCCTGCCGACGGTGTGAGGACTTGCATCAAAAATTCAGTTTGGATGTAGGAGAAATGAATTCGATATTAGTGGGTCTTATTATTGTATTTTCTGAGAGGATGAAAATATGATGTGTAAAGTTGACAATTTATAGTACGCACACGTGTATATATATATTGGTATCGGTAATCTTCTTGGGCACGGAGATGTTATTTCAATTTTATTCCGCATGGGAAAATGAATTTTTTTTAAAATGCCCAACAATATCGTCATTGGACCTCTTCTTGGTGCGTTTATTATTAAACGCTCCAAGAAGAGATCCATAGCAGGACGAAATTGTTGGGCATTTTCTGAAAAAAAAATTAATCTTGAGGAATACAATTGATCACATATATGTACATATGTATGTGTCTTATATATATAATTTTATATATATATAGTAGATATATATATATATATATATATATATATTACTTATACATATAAATTACATATACATATATATCTAGTATATATATATATATATATATATATATATAGATATATGTAGTATACGTAATATAACAATTTCATAGTAGCATGACGCGAGTAATACATCTTTTCAAAGTCCTAAAATAGAGGAACTTAACACTTCGTCTCTCCTTGCGTTTTATGCGGAGTGTCTTCTTTTCGGAACATCGGTTTTCAATTTCCATTGCTAATTACAAATTCAAAGGCAGATCTCTGTAGAATTAAACGGGTTTTCCGTGATTTAATGAATTTAAGAGACAGTTAAGGGAATCACTTATATTAATTCATGTTAATGTAATGGTGTTACCCAGTTCCTTCCTTTTTTCTTAATGATTTTTTTTTTTTTTATGACACTAAATTGGCATTTGACGACTAACTCCCGACTGCAGTGTATTTTGCCACCTCAACAAACAAACATTGTTGTTAAGAGGTTGTTTTGGGGGAGGGAGAAGGGACAGCTTTGATTGTTCAAGGTCACCAGAAGGATGTCTGGCCACATTTACTTAGAGCACCATGTGGTGATGCTTCATGTGTAGCCATGGCAACTCTCTCTCTCTCTCTCTCTCTCTCTCTCTCTCTCTCTCTGGATGAATGGCCTTGTAGTGCCAGTTGATCTTGGGGTCGTGATTCTAAATTGTTGCATTTATGTTATATACACTATATATTATGTATATATTTGTATATGATATGAAATATATATTGTATTATATTATAAGGCACTATATATATATATATATATATATATATATATATATATATACAGAGAGAGAGAAGAGAGGGAGAGAAGAGAGAGAGAGAGAGAGAGAGAGAGAGAGATGCATTTTGCGTTGTTAATATTAAGATCAGCAACTCGTTTAGCTCTCGAGGTCAAAGAACGGCCTGTCAGCAGCTTCTCCTGATTGGGTCGCTTAATATTAGTCCGACCCAACAACAGTTAATGGCAATTTCATTAGCGTTCATGAACCTGGTACTGCTATTTTTAATAATATACTATGTGCTTGCTTGGAAGGCAGTGCTGCTAGTGTGACCTTCCCATCTCGCCTGGAAGATGGCCATTGATACTATATAGCCTTATATATATATATGTGTATATATATATATATATATTATATATTCTATATTATATTATGTATATTTATATGTATTATATATATATATATATATTAGTATATATTATATATACATATATATATAATATTATAAAGTATATATATATATATATAATATGTATATATATATGTATAAATAGATATATATAATATATATGATATATATATATGTATGATATATTATATATATATATATATATAATATATTATTATTAATCTATATGTATAAATATAAATATATTATAATATATATATATATATATTATGTATAAATTATATTAAATAATACTTATATATATATATATGTATGTGTATATTATTATATATATATATATTATATATATATTTATATATATAATTTTTAATCACTTTTTAGCACTTGATTTATCACACATATCCACAGGTGAAAGATAAGAGACGGGGTGTAGGTCCTGAACCAGTTTCGACACTATTTCCAAGCCACTGACGAAGGACTGATACATAGTATTAGGGGTCACAAATATATATAGCTATATTTGTGACACTACTATACTATGTATCAGTCCTTCGTCAGTGGCTTGGAAATAGTGTCGAAACCGGTCAGACCTACACCCCGTCTCTTATCTTTCACCTGTGGATATATATATAGATATATATATATATATATATATATATATATATATATATATTTATATATATATATAGTATGTATATATATATATTAATATATAAATTTCACCTCGGGATGCGAAACCCAGTCTCTCAAGTGAAAGGCCAAGACGGTACCAATTGATATACAAACAGGTCAATTGGAAGCTATGCAGCCTTTCATTTGAGAGACCGGGATTCGATCCCGATGTGAGCCAAAAAATTATGTCTGTGGAAAACGTGCATATATGTTAATTAGTTCCAGTATATTATTATTATTATTATTATTATTATTATTATTATTATTATTATTATTATTATTATTATTATTATTATTATTATTATTATTCAGAAGAAGAAGAAACCTATTCACATAGAACAACCCCACAGTGGCCATAGACTTGAAATTCAAACCTCCTATGAATATGGTGTTCGTTAGGAAGCAGGAAGAGGGGAGAAAAGGGGAAATACAATAAGAAGAGGTACCACGTATTAAAAAGAAAAAACAGTTATGAAAAAGCAAATAGATAGATATATTAAAATATCTATATTAAAATACAAGGAGAATAGCATGAGCTTCCGAAGTTCCAATTGAACGAATTCCTTTGGGAGGCTGGAAGTTCCACACTCCAGCTGTGTGTGAGGAATAAAGGATCTCTGGAACTGAGAAGTTCGATAGCGAGGCGCGCTTGCTGTATATTGGTGCTTCTGCTGTTCAGCGAATCTGGTTGCTCTCGGCAGGTAAAAGTGACCAGGGATCAAGTGTAAATGTGAAAGATCTCAGTTGAAATACAACTTATGAAAAAGTGACGAACAAGTAATGGTGGAATGGAAGACGAGCGTAACGCAAAGATAGATGATGCCAGTTTGGTCCACCACAGATGAGGTTGAGCGATTTCTTCAAGTTTCTCTCGGCTGTATGGTAAGTTCTATTTGCAGCACGGCGAGACTAGACAGAAATGGAGTCATTTTCACCTGAACGATTTCGTCTCCATGCGTTGAATTCGGTCTGTTTGTCACGGTAGGCTCGTCTACTTGTATCATCAAACCAAGGCTGGTCATTTGTCCTAAATTTGGTGACCTTTCTAGGGACATACTTCATTCAAATATCCATCAACATTTCATTGACCTTCTTGGGATCATGATCTACTATAGCATCTGAAATCCATGCTGTGACCGGAATAAAGAGTTAAAAGCCACAAAATAGTTTAAAAACGAAGGACTTTTCTACCTTTTGCACAACGGCCCCCTTGTGGCAGCTGAAGAAAAATTCTAGTTTTTCTTGAAAAGAAATTGAAAACTTTTTGTGGCAGTCCAGGAAACCATCTAACAACTTTCGGTGTGAATCTAGCGGTCATGTAGTAATGGCTGTTTCTCTGTAACTGTGAGCCAAACGTTGTGATCTTTCTTAACGACTCTCTCTTTCGATCGTACGGTGCTCATTACTATACTCGTTTTTTTTCCATCTGTCCATCCGCCTGTGGTGTTTGCGTATGGTAACACTGCGTCCCGGGCTTTAGATAGTTACATCAGCTTACATTCAACAATAATAACAATATCCTATTTCGAATATTAACGGTGTAATTCGCATGCAGTAAATTATTAAAACACTTTTCAGTTGCAAATGTACACCCAGATATCCTTTTATTTACCTTAAACTTACACATAGCGTAACTATTTAAAGCCCGGGACGCAGTGTTACCATACAAAACCACCACAGGCGGATGGACAGATGGAAAAAAAAAAAACAGAGTATAGTGACGAAGCGATTCGTGGGTGGTGAACGACTGCCAGCATCGGTGCCTACTGTTGTTTCTGCGGCAACAGCCACTGCGACAACCTTTGCGGGGAGAGATGAGGGGGAGACAGTATCAGCGGCCTCAAGAAACTACTTGAAATTTCAATTTATGGAATGACAGACCAGCCTGTCTGTATGTCTGCCCCTTTGCGTAGACTTTATTGCCGTCTAATGCGTTGTAAATATTCATCAAAGCTCCGTCCATTACTCTTCTTTGGCTTACTTGTTTTAGCTCCCTCCCAACAGAATAGTCTGTGAGTGTGAGGTCTGGTCTACATTTTACCAGAAATGTCCGTCGGTCCCTCAGTTAGCTGGACAAAATCGGAGGATACACAGAACTCAAGAGCGGACCGGACATGTTGATGAGTGGAATTTGAATTTAGCCACTCGCTAACTTTTTCAGTTGTTTCCACAAATAACGAATGAAGCTTTAGGATCCTGTGATTGAGCCATGCTAATCCTCTCCAAAAGACACAGAAGACATTCCTGTATAGAATCGTCGATAGTTGGATTAAGGTAAACAGCAAATACATTAACATTGTCGAACTTACTGAAAATGTTAAAACAAAGAACTTTATGGCAATACGCTCCAGACTTTTTTGACGATAAATACAGCCATGACTTGCGCGTGTGGATCTTACGACGATAAAGTAATGGGTATTAAATCGCTGGATTAAAAACTCGACTACCTTTGACTCGTTTACTACTCAACACACGAGTCTTGGCTAAAAACAACAAACCGTACTATAGTTACGAGCGCAACTCTGGAGATCAAGAAAATTTGACATTAAGTCGAATATTTGAGTAAAGTCGTTTGCAGTTTTTCTTGCTGTAGTGAGTAACAGGTCCAGGGTTCAGCTCAGTGTCACCCGAAAGAATGAAAATTCACAACATAAAATCAGAATCAAAACTAATAAATAAACTCGTAACCGTAACATTGTAAAAATCAACAGAACAATAAACAACAATACCATCAACAACATATATATATATATATATATATATATATATATATATATATATATACCTATGTCGTTTGATATCCAGTTCACTATTTCTCGGGATTAACTTACACCCAAGGGGAATTATGATTTATAAATATATCGTCACCGGCACGATTCCAACCGTCACCTAGTTAGGGAAACAGCGTGCCATCAAGAGTGATCAAAGTCAGTCTTATATTGTGCCTAAACCAGGCAACAGTTCGAATCCTGCCAGTGACGAAGCTCTTATCAATCAAATTATAATTCTCCTTTGGCTGCATAGTATTCTCATGGTGTAGTGAATTTGATATAAAAACTATATTTGTGGCTTAATATTTGGGAATATAAGTAGTCACGTATATATATATATGTATATATATATATATATATATATATATATACATATATACATATATATACACATATATACATATATATATATATGTGTGTGTATATGTATGTATATATGTATGTATATATACACAACACCACGCACATA
>NC_087211.1:77599216-77661716 GCF_015104395.2 Macrobrachium nipponense | reverse complement strand
TTAGATATTCCCGAAAATAGCAAGTGTCTATTCACATACCTACTACAGTTTAGAAGCCAATTTTTAAGCTAATATCCCCAACTCTCGCGACTGTATAAAGCTCTAGCGGATCATTATAATTTATTAACGTTGGGAGATTTTGGGAGTGAAATGTCGTTTAATTTAGTAGGCTTAGCAAGCAGAATGACCGTATAAATAACCAAAAACTTCAATGATCCCGATATATAGGTACCCGGAAATAGCAGGTGTATCTTCTCGTGTATTTACACAAGTGTAGTATTTTCATATCTTTATTTCTAAGCTAATGGCCCTTACTCTCGTGACTTAACTTTTATCTGTAACTGTATAGTCCAAAGTATGTGTTTATTTTTTTAACACAAGATAAAAATAGCGATACATAGGTGAACCAAAATTTTGTTCCCAAAATGAAAGCATACTAACACGCTAAGAGAAGTCAAAACGCCATAGTAGATCTTACCTCACATGATTGACATACACAAACCCTTAAATGCAGGGGAATTAAAAAGCTTAAAAGATGCTTATCATTTCACGGCTGAACGAAACAGATGTAAATCTTTCGTTCTAGGATTTGCGGTGGCGTAGGTGCGGAGTCGTCTTTGGGAAGGCTCGGCACACCAGTTTTGTAAATACCGGCCTCTGGTGCATTATACTACTTCCAATAAGTTGAAGAGAGGGAAGCGTCTCCTGTGAGGTTGTCAGCGAAGGTGCCGTCACGAAAAGGCCTGTTTGGAAGAGTACTTTGGTTATACGTAGTAATGCTTCTCTTCGTCGGTAGAAAAAAGGATGTGTGCATAATTTTTTGCCAAATTTTAAATCTTTATTTTTATGCTTTTCACTATAGTTTTTGTTAGAAGTTAGACACGAACTGGTTGCATGGCAATAAAAAAGCATTATAGCAGCAAGAGTGTTTTCAGTGTGCAACTTATGGCTTACATCGAAAACGCTCTCATTTTATTTTAAACCACTTACTTATTTTTGTGGGGAAAGGTTTGTGTAACAGTTTGTCGTAATTTCTGAGAAAATTGTTTGCCAGGCACAGGATCCATACAGAGCTGTATGGATCCAGGCCAGGCATAATGTTTTAAATGTTAAGTCGTCGTATCACACGTTTTCTTCCTGTATTGTCAGCCACTGTTCGATTTGGTTGTTGCAAACGACTGGACAAACTCTAATCCGTCCTGTAGATGTAGTTTTGATATCTTCAAAACGCTTCCTTTCTACTTTGTGGGTTTCGCTCGGCAGCTCTTCTTCAAGAACCTAACTAACCAAGGTCTAAAGAACTAACTTAGCTGGAGATGTTCAGTAGAGCTGCCGGTCAGTCATCAAGGATATTTTATCCAAAAGAGAAACTGGGTTTCAAACATTATGTATAGGATGGTGCGAGTTAGTGCTATGTTGGTCGGGCAAATATGACTCTTTATTTTTCTTTATTTTTTACTTTTTTTTTTTTGAAGTCTAAAGGCGTTGGTCCGTCCAGATTTTTTTTGTTCGTTCTGTAATACACCAAATATCGACCGTTTCATCCACAGTGAAATCGAGCAAAAAAAAAGAAGTAAAATGTTAATTCCCATTTGTCGTGTATTTCCTGAAAAGAACAAAAACAAGCTCCTTCACCATTCTACTATAGTATACCTGGAACTATCGCATATCCCAAATAAACAGTGACAAAAATTATCAGCTGAGATTCATATCTCACGGCTCTTCTTCTCCCAGGGATGGAAGGAGTCCTTGAATCTACTACGCCCTCGACGCCATCCCTCAGTGGCGGGGAAGAGCAGACCGCCAGCTGGGGGTCTGTGATTTTAATGGTCGGCCTCTGGCGGGTGTCGTTCATGGCACGAAAATGGGATTTCAGACGAGGTCATACCTATAGACCGTGGTCATAACCAAGGGAGGTTTGTGATTGTAAGCATCCGTAGGTATACTAACATGCATTGACTTGTAATTTTCCCAAAGTTTCATTTCCCCAAATCTGAGTTTTCTGAGAAGGTTTCATCTTTGGAAAATTTGATGATGATGATTATTGATGTTGTTGTTGTTGTTGTTGTTGTTGCTCGATGCCCCTGCGTGTGTGGCTAAGGAATTGAAAAGCATAGAAGTTAAATATTTAATGCACTTCATAATTGCGTATTCTTTTTATACTTCTATGGAGACCTGCCGCTTTGTGGTTGAATATTATTTAACTCGCAGTTATTGAAAGCTATTTCAAACATGCTTTCAATTTTTTTTTAATCGAAATATCCATTATGAGAGTACTCTCCGGATAGATGTAGATCATTTATTTTATCCATAGTTCTGTCACAGGTGATTGTGGATGAGATTCTCTGTCACACGATGATTATCTGTTTTTATGAACTTTTTTATAATTCGAATTTTCCACCTGTTTAGCCAAGGTGTCAACCTGTACAGGTATGTATATGAATGTAATGAAAACAACCGTAAATCACATTTAAATCGTAAACGCCATTTCGTGGCAGCATTTGAGGTAATGTTATCCTAGTTTCCTGTCCCATAGAACAGGAGTAGACTTCACGCTGCCTGTACCCAACACCGTTACGGCTGCTACGTTTTTGACCTCCCTTTGACAGGCAAGGAAGGTAGGGAGCGAGAGGATCCATTACCAAGTACGTAACACTTTTAAATGGCTTCCAAATTTAAGGATAACAGCCATCTCATTTTATTTTTCAAACTACCTTGACACAAATGGCCAGCGAATACCATACACACCGTTGGAATTCGGACCCTATCTTATTTTTATCCTTCTGTCTGCTCGAGGGAACGGGAGTCCCGCCTTTAGGCCTAAAAGTCGCCTGTGCTTGAGGAGGGAGTGGGCTTCTCACTTTCCTTTCCTAAGACCGCCTCTCTCTCTCTCTCTCTCTCTCTCTCTCTCTCTCTCTCTCTCTCTCTCTCTCTCTCTCTCTCTATCAGCGCGTTCATTCTCCTTTCCTTCCTTGAAGCTTTTTTCTGCTAGTCGATTTCATTGTCAAGTTCTTGACATTCTGTAGGATGTGTGTTGTGACCGGTTTCCCGTTAGTTTTATTTTTAATCTAACGTTAACCTTATGAAGCTTTCTCTTTAAGTCAGGTTATTACAACCAGTATTTGTATCGATGTTCTTTCCAAATTTATACAAAGCCTCAGATAATCAAGAGGATATAAAAGGCGTTTTAGTCCCAAACAAATGATTGTGACATATGACTGCAAGATCAAATAAGTTCATAGTCATATGTTTGGGACTAAAATGGATTTTTATATCCTGCTGATAGTTCCAATGACAAAGGTTGGTTTTTAATATAAATAAATAGCATCGATACAAAGTCTGGTTGTAAATAACCCGACGTAAAGGGAAAGCCGTAAAGTTAACGTTAGAATAAAAGAAAAAATTAATTGCTTTCCTTGCGTATCTTTTTCGTTTTATTTTATGATTGTGATTGTTGGATCGCATCCCATGATGAGTGTGTGTTGAGTTGAGGGCGGAGTATTGTCATCATTTAACTTTAGCCGAATTTCTATATTTTGAGCCAGATATTGGCATTCAGGTAATCATTGAGGTGAGAGAAATTTTCATAAATTAACGAGGCAGCATATATCATATTGAAGTCCTTAATTCCATTTAAAGGTTGGGATTTGACTAAAAAGACTTGCGACAAAATGGAGTGAAACCGATGATGGGCAGAGTTATTTAGTCGCGGACTTTAAATCATATCGAAGGAATGAGTAGTATATTATTTTATCTCTTTATCAGTAAGTGTTATCACTCTCAGAATGTCTTTGATGTTGCAAGGTCATGAGGTCCCATGAAATGCAGAGGCTTTGTGGCCACTTAGTATACTAATTTTTCTTCTCTTTGTGACCTTGGCCTTCGTGGGCCTCAGTGATGGGCAGCAGTCGGGCTACGACAGAAAAGAACCTTTGACTGTTATCAGTCGTACGTTTTCTCACGTCTTTCTTAGTGTGATAGTTGATAATAGCTCTTTCTCATTCGTATAGTAATTCTTCCCAGCAACATTGCATTTGCTGGATATGTTATGAATTAGTGTTTGCTTTTGTATGTGTGTATGTTAGAAGTGTATCTCAAGAATGGTCGAACAGAACTGAGTGACAGCTGATGACTCCCTGCAGTTGATAAGTTTTTTTCATTTTTTTTCATTGGTAAGAGAGAGAGAGAGAGAGAGAGAGAGAGAGAGAGGAGATCTCTTATTGGAAGGGCCAAGTTCTTTTAAGGCATAACATGTCATTTATGAGGTTTTTGGAAGGGCATTATGAATTCAGCTGTACCGTGAGTAAGTTGTAACTCCTTTCTGACTGTTACAAATATTGTGCTTCCAGAAAAGAGAGGGACTTAATAACCTAAAAAATATGCAAACATATATAGTATGTATGACTATATATTAATATACATATATATGTATATATATATATGTTATATATATATATATATTATAGTATTTAGGGATGGATTATATATAGTATATATTTATTTATGTATTATAGATATAGATATATAGATATATATGATATATATATATAATATATGATACATGGAGATATAGACATGATAATATAATATATTATATAGAATATATATATATTATCTATATCTATATATATATATCTATATATATATATATATATCTATATGGATATAGATATATATATATTTATATATATATAGATATCTATAGATATATATATATATATATATATATATTATATTATATTCTATAGTATATATAATATATGATATAATAAATTATATATATACATATATGACGTATTTTTTTTAGTAGATATACTATATGATATATGATATCATATCTACAGATATATATAGATCATATATATATATTATATATATACTATGATATATATATATATTATATATATATATATATCTATATATATATATTATATCATATATATATATATATTCGTATGATATATATATATTCCTATATATATATGATATATATCTATATTATATATAATATATATATATATATTATATAAATATATTATATATCTCTCTATATATCATATATATCATGATATATCCCTATATAGATATCTAGTATCTATATATATAAACCTATATATATATATCATTCTATATATATATATATATATATATGATATGTATTATATATAATATATATATTGATATATTTTCTATATATTATTATATATGTATATATATATCTATATTATATGATATGATATCTGAGATATATATAGATATATATATATAGATTCTATGATATATATCGATATAGATATATATATATATCTATATAGATATATATATAATATATATATATATTATAGATATATACATATATATATAATAGATATATATATATATAGATATATATATATTTTTTAAATCTAACTATATCAGATATATATATATATATATATATATATATGATCTATATCTATAGATAATTATGATATATATATATATATAGTATATATATAGATATATATAGATATGTATATATACAATATATAGAGTATTTATTATATATATATATATATATATATATATATATATATATAATATATATATATACATATATATATATATATATATATATATATATATATTATTGTGGGTATGTAAACAATTAGAGTAAATTTAGAATAAAGATAAATCACTGGGTGACTACTTAAATACACAATCAGCAGTACATGTAGGCTATCAGGAAAACCAAAGCACTTATAAATCATGTCATCAACATCAGTACAGTGCCTGGAAGATGGTTTTGTTGTATTTCGTACTGTAAAGGGAATGAAAAACCTCACTTGTTTGGTATTAAAGGCGATATCGAGTAGTGTGCATTGTAATTCTTGTGCTGAAGTTGTTTCTAGATGGGATAAAGCAGATGTCATAATTTCCATGGCAGATGGTTGTCCTTGTTTGTATGTAAGTGTAGTGGTGTTAAGCCATTTTATCTCCTCTTTGTGCACACACGCACACGCACACACACGGTCCAACAATGATGACTTGAATACCATACAGTGACACACACGGCCCAACAATGATGACTTGAATACCATAAAGTGACACACACAGCTCAACAGTGATGACTTGAATACCATACAGTGACACACACGGCCCAACAATGATGACTTGAATACCATACAGTGACACACATGGCCCAACAAAAAGCTGAATTTCTTGACATTTCTACAAGGGGCATTTCCTCCGAAGGTACAAGGAGGATGAAATTTTAATGATAATGATGAAGATTTGACCTTGTTGTCATGTTTAAATCATGTTTAAACTTGCATTGTTCTTCTTCATCATTTTCGTTTTACTTGGTTTACTTTCTCACTCAAAACTCTATGATGTACTTTTCTATGTACACTGATCAGTGGTGTTCTCCTGTAATAATTAATCCCTGCACATTTTTGATCTAGTCACGTCCTTAAACATTTGCAAATTTTCATAGATCCTTCCCATTTTAGCATCATAAAGATATCTTTCTCTTTTCTCCTGCATATTCAATAATTCCATAAGAGTATCAGATCAGCATCATCATAAATAACCCAGGAATAGTAAACATTAATCCATTTTTGCATCATAGTGAAATAAAGGCCAAAAAATGCAGGTTTTACAGGTTAATTTGATTCTGTTTTGAATGAACAGTATGTACGTACATAGAAATAGTGGTTTTCATTTTGTCTGCATTCCCTTAGAATTCCAGAAAACAGCATTTTCTTAATATATGTTCATTTTTTATTAGAATAATAATGAGTATTTTGTTTTGCCTGTTATACATAGAACTAACACTTAATAATCTTATCTTTATTTAACAGTGGGTGGTATCTACCAGGTGATCCGTAGTAAATGCAGTGCATCTGTGGAAGAACTTGGAGAGCAGTATGTTCTTTTGGGACCTTACAAGGAAACCAGTGTCAGGACGGAGGTTGAACTTGGGGAATTTCCAGACGACTCCCCACTTACATCTGCTGTTAATGAAATCAGATCATTAGGATGGAGGGTGAGTAGATCTTAGGAAACTAGAAGGCTGTAAAATAGATTGGATTTGGTCAGTGTATGTACCTGTGGCTTGTTGAAACTGTAGTTTATACCTTATTTTGAAAAAGGAATAGCAATAATCTTGCACTTAAAAGCAAAAGAATGGGGGAAAATATAAGACTTGTTTAAAGGAAGGGTTTTGGTAGTGGTAGGATATGTGAAAGTCAACCTACATCTTGGTAGCAGAAGATCCACTGTTATGAAATCAAGTGATTTTAAAATTTTTTAATTAGGGTTGAGCTATCACGCGAAAAGGAATGGTGGGGAATATGTCAGAGTTAGTTGTAAGATACTACGTATTCAAGTAAATTTGTGAAGTATGCACTTTTATTAATACCAATTTAAATGTTCAGAATTAGTTGAGTTAATTGCATTTAATTTTTTTAAAACAAATCAGTTGCAGTTTTAATGTTGTTCCCATGGGGTGGATTAGAAACTAACCCCAGGAGCGTCTGCTTGGTGGGCACCTGATTGAATGACGATTCACAATTTCTAGATACATAACCCAAATCAGTAGCATCAGTCCATTTTTTCCAAAACCAATTTTTCTTGAATATGCAATTTGGACTTTTCTTGTTGAAAGTCTTTCTAAACAGAGAGTAAATATGTCAAGGAATTTTGCGCTTAAAACTGAAGAACATTACACATGTAATAGAGGCACATTAGAAAGGAAAGGCATGGCAAGGCCTGAATAACGTAAAATGCATTGTACTGTAATGTAGTATAAGACATTTTATTCCCTTTTCTTATTACAGTGTCCCTTTTATTATTGAGTTGATACTCATTGTATTTCTCACTTTCACAGGTACATACTGGTCGGTGGCTGGTCGATGGAAACCCCCAGATTATTCTTTGATATTGGTTCCCATCTGATAAACTCTTTTACGTACAAAAAACCGAATTTTTACGATAGCTGTAAAATAGGTATTCCACATCACGATATTGAATGTAATGATGCCGTTCTCTTTGGTTTCATGGTAGCAAAGTTCATTGAAGTGGTAAGTTACTCATTATTTATTTGTTTATTTTATTCCCTGTTATTGAAAAGTAGACTTTTTAAATTCATATCTTTAGAATAATTTGAAATATTTTTCAGGATGTGTTCTAATATTGTACTGTACATACTATAATTATGTGCTGTAATTAGTATGGAAATAGAATAATTTAAAACATAGCAATGAACAGTTGGATGGGAGGCTTAGCTACTCATTAGTAGATTCTGCTATTTTTGTGAGAATGGTGTCATGTAAGCTCTTGATTTCATAATAAATAAATATTACAATATATACTTTATAGAATCCTGATACAATATGCTTTATATGAAATAGATGTAGTTTGTTTTATTTCAGATACCTGCACAAAGATGTGAAAAGCAAAGCAGTTTTAGTTCATGTGATGAATTTATTTTAGATCAGAGTCTTATGGGGAACTGTATTTGATCAGGTGGTTGTTGAAATTCTTTGTCAATTTCATACAACCTATCAGTTTCACTCCTTTTTATTTCTTCAGTTTCAGTCACAAGCACTTGACTTCAATGATTGTAAACCCCGAATCGCTGCTCATTTCCATGAGTGGCTAGCAGGTGTTGGTCTAATTATGTTGAGGACTCGTAACATTGATGTTGCCACAATTTTCACCACACATGCCACACTTCTTGGAAGATTTCTGTGTGCAGGAGCTGTTGATTTTTACAACAATTTAGATAAGGTGAGTCTAATCTTCCAGACTTATATTTATGTACTGTAACAGTATAAAAATGCATTTTAACGGGCTTTATTGACAAATAGAACATCTGTGAAGGTATAGTATACTTTGGTAGTTTTGCCATGTGTTGTAATTATTGTATGGCCATTTAGTGCACTAGTAAGTTCTTTAACAAAAACTGAGTGACACTTGTGGGTTTTGTGAAAAGGTAACATGCAAAAGAAAAGAATTACTGGTAATGAGTATAGCTGTTAGATTATAGAAACTTGAATTAGAATGAGCATGCATATGATATTAACAAGCAAACACTTAAAACCATCAATTTGCCTTCATATTCAAAAGATATTTTCTCAGGGCTGTTTCTCAGCTGAGTTGCAACCCTAGATAGATGCTTTATGATGTGCAGATACCATGTGGATGTCTATCCAATGATGATTGGTTATGATAACACCCTGGCCATTTCATAAAATTTGTCAGTAACTTTGCTCCTTGTTGAGTTTGCTGTTTTAATGCAGTATCTCGTGTAGTTGGCTTTGCAAGATTCCTAGTATTAATTAGATGGCAGAAGTTAATATATCTTTTGTAAACCACTTACATGTGTAACTCAGTGGGTTTTAAGTTGGTACTTTATGGTAGTATACTGACTAGAACATTGGTGGATCAGTGTTTTGAATGCTATATGTATACTGCTGATCAAGATGTACAGTTATAGGCTGGGAGATGGTACTTATAAAGCTCACTTTAGAAGAATTCCTCTTATATAATTGTAGCCTTTAACCCAGTTGATAATTTTTCCTTTGGGTAATGAGAATTTTACAGGTTTATCTGTAAAATCTCAAATGGAAAACTTGTTCCTTTTTTATTACATATGGCAGTTTTCATTTTGTACTACAAATAGAAAACAAAACCTTGGCCAATATATATGCCAGTTTTCTTTTTCAAAACTAAAAGTAACCCCACAGGTGGGGGGTAGTGCCATCAGTGGACTTCATGCGGTGCTCTCTAGGCATTACTTAAGGTTCTTTGCAGCGTACCTACGGCCCCTAGCTGCAACCACTTTCGTTCCTTTTACTGTACTCCCTTTCATATTATCATTCTTCATCTTACTTTCCACCCTCTCCAAACACTTGATTCATAGTGCAACTGCGAGGTTATCCTCCTGTTACACCTTTCAAACCTTTTATACTGTCAGTTTCCAAAACAGCACTGAAAGACCTCAGGGTCCCAGTGCTTGGCCTTTTGGCCTAAATTTTATGTTCAACTCAACTTCAAAACTAAAAGTAAAGTTTGGTAAATTGTATGATGATGGAAGCATCAGCAGATTAAAATTGCTAAACTTAGTGAGACACTTCACACTAGCAGCAACAATCTGAGCCTGAAATTCTGCAACTTTGGAAATTTCCCTTTCTAGATGTGAAGCCTGGAGAGCCCAGTTTTTATTTTGGCATAAAAAAGGGAGAGACTGAATGTTACTTTGATGGCAGGTTCTTACTTAACATATATTCTATGAATCCTTCACTTTGATACTCTGGATCTTTTGGATTCCAGTCATCCGTGTTGTTGCAGATATGAGGAGGTTTGGCTGATTTGGTAATCATATAGGATATGCAGCAAGAGGTACAGTTCAGGTTTTTAAAATTTTCCATTGTAGACAAGGTTCTTTGTTTTTTATTAATATGAGCCGCACAGTAGATCTATAGAAGATACAGGTACCACTGATTTTTTTAAGATACCATCCACCTAATTCATGTTAAATAAATTACTGGTGGGTCACAGGTAGCCGTGGGCATTCTGGGTATACATGCCCCGTGACCTGGTATAGATGCCAATAGTCCCTGGATCCCACAAGTGTAATTTTAATTCTACCGGTTTCCAGCTTGGCGCTAGTAAATCCTAATGTTAAGACCTCAGGTTTGTTAGTTATGAAAAATACAAATTAGTTACAAATTTGGTATTTTTCTTGGTTTTTGTATACACTTGATTCTGGTGAACCTATTGTGCTGAGAACCAGCACTAATCAACAGTTTAACAAATTTGCATATACTATCACCAAATTTTTTTAAAACATTGGTGAAACTACAGTAAAGTGTTAAACTTTCAGATGACTATAAATTTTTATCTCTCATTGGGCTGGCCCATTTACCTATAAAGATATGAACCATGCAAAGGATCTCTCCTCCCCAAAAAACAGTCTACCCAATCTTCTTTTTTGGGGGTCTTTAAAGTCACCTACTAATCATAATTTGGTCAAAAATATATAGTACCTAGCTCCGAATTGAATTTGCCGAGCTTATTCACTTTTTCTCCATTCTTCATTTTCTCTGCTTCTTTTATCAGGATTGATTATTTGTTGACAATATAAACACATGGTTGAATATAACAAGATTTCTCTGCTTCTTTTATCAGGATTGAATATTTGTTGACAATATAGACACATGGTTGAATATAACAAGATTACTCTCAGTATGTAAAGAAGAGTTAGAATGAAGAGTATGCCTCCTTACTTGTGAAAGCTCAAGAAGCTGATGTGGTCAAAGTGAGGCAGAAGAATTCATTCAAATCTTGCCATCAGTGCTGGATCTGATGTACATGGACTGAGGGCTCTTAAAACACTTAGTTATTGTGCATAAATATGAAGTTATCATAGGGTGGTCACCATTTGTTATAAAATAATGTTCATTCTCTATAAGTCCTTTGAGACAAAGTCAGGCACCTTGCATACTATGCAAAATAACTTTACTTGAAGATAGTGAAGAGACATTGGCAGTGGATGCGAGTTTGGATACCCTTTTCCCCCAAAAAGTGAAAAGTCAACAGAACAACAATAAAGGAAAGAGCAGAAACTGCAGAGCTTATCCAAATCTTATCTTGCTTTTATAATTGAAACAAACAACTGTTCTATGTTCCTTGTTTTCAAATATGAGAAAAAGAATTTCCCACAGTTCTCGAGAACAAGTTCCAGAGTGTGTTCAACACAGGAAATGTGTTTTTGAGGTACAAAAGACTGAATGGTTAATTGAAATAACCACTAGAGTCCAGTCATCTGAATCTTAAAATATCAAAGAGATACATGGAATCTTAAGTAATGGTCATTCTCCATGGTATTCTAAATTATATCCAAGGGATTGTAATTCTGCTCAGTCTAGAAAAGGAAGAAGTGTTGCAGGAAAAAATGCGTTATTACTATAATAATTTAGATATGATAACATCCATTACCAAGGAATATATTATATTCCCCAGCAAAAAGCAGAGCGCAAAGCAACAACAGAAATGTCAAAATTAATTTTATTTGAAAACATTTATTACAGAAAATAACAATTCTTGGTCAAGTATGCTTAGTCACATCTAAACTACTGCTGTGCAAGGTATGCTTAGAATACGGACCTATTTTTAAGAAATGTAGTAAAGAGGTATAAGCAGTTTGTGGCTCTGAGGGTCAATACCATAAACTGGATTTGCATTTTCCCTCAATGCTTCAAAGAACGTACTCGAAGTAAACAACCACAATAAGTAATTATTCACAACTGCAAAGATGTTAAAATAAGTAAGAAGATGACCTTTAGAAAATACGACTCCCACACTAAGAAGAAAAATACTGAAAATAAAATAGAAATCAATTTTCTAAACCTAAATTGCCATACAGCATTAAGCCTCATACTAATATCAAGAAGAAATAGTAACATGTCTCCAATAGAAAATGTAGTAGGGTATCAATTAAGTGAAAATACTCTTAATTAAGAATCATTTATTACCGATGAAAGATACACACCAGAAGTATCCCTTCACTAGTTATTTCAACCATTGAAAAACAGCACAAATAAACCAGAAATGAAAAAGTATGACCAAAACTGTGGCTATAAAATAATACGTCAAAATTTTATAGCAAAAACAAAGGAAGATGTAATTAACACAATAAAAAATTCATATATAAAAGAAATAAAGCACTGAAACTAACTTAAATTTGTATGAAAGCGGTTGCATATACATTAACTATTTGATGTATTACAGAGAAATTTACAAACCAATTCTTGGAAAAACCTTAGAAAAATTTACTTTAAAAGACAATACAAGTGAAACTGATTATAATTGAAAAGACAAAATATTAAAAGAATAAATATAAGTAGTACAGGTAGTTCAAGTTAAACAAATGAAACATCTATTTTTGTAAATCACTAGAACTCACTTAAAACGCCTTGGGTTAGTACTTTACGTATTGTGTCTAAAAGACTTAAAACCAGAACATTTTGAGAAATCCAGTTTTCCTTTAACCTTTTGAGATTCTGATGGCATCAAAATATCTCATCTGTAGAAAATGAAAGAAAAAAATATATTTTGATGTTTGATAGCTTTGGGATGATGATAAGCATGTTGAGGTATGGTTTTAAGTATCTCTTGTGTAAAAGGGGATGTTAAGAGAATAATCACTAAACTGTCCAGGATAGAAAATCACAAGAATTTTTACCTACTGTTCCTTATCTTTTTTTTCATTTTTGTATTGCCTTAACTGGTATAAATAGCAGTGATATTTACAATATACTATGATTTGAAATGAAATTTATAATATTTAATGGAACAAAAACAATTTGTAAATATGTAATGTTTTTAAGATATTTATTGGCCAATAGTAATACATCATTTTATAAAAAATTTTCAAACAGTAGAATAAAGCACAAAATGAGATAAAAATGCATCCTATCACAAATAAGAGGTTATAGCAAGCAATTAAAATGAAATTTTATTGCTTGCAAGTAGTAATCCAGAATGGAGCAAGTTTTATCACATAATTATTTAACCCCCAAAAATATACTTTACATAGTAATTTATACTGTTGGATGTTTTTATCTGGCATCTTATTGGACCCTCGAAAAAATAACATAGAAACTTAAAAATATACTTTAAAAAGTAACATGATAGAATAATGATAAATATTGTCTCTAAACTATATTGAAAGCAGTAGTACTGTCACATTTAGTACAATGAACAATCAGGAAAGTTAGAATTACAACTCAAGTCTCCTACAAACCTTGCCTTGCTCAGTAACTTTTAACAACTATTATTAATGATGAGAGATTTTAAACCCCACAATCCAATTTGGGACCACAATTGTTGCACAGCAGTTAATGCTGGACTGTGTACTATTGAACACTTAGTGAATATAAATGGGCTTTGCTGCTAAATAACAGCAAAATGCACACATTTTTCTGAAAATTTAGATTACGTACTGTATTTTTATCACTTGACTCAAGTATGTGCTCCACATGTATTGAAGATAGATTTTAATTGAATAAATGTGATCAGTAGAGCTGTAATCATGTTCTAATAGTACTGATAAAATGTCCAGGCCTGAAAAGTAGCATAACTGCTTATTCTCTCATTACAAACTCCAAAGATCTAATTAAACTATGGCAGTTATACACTAATGAGAAATTCCTTTGTATTAGCACTTGAGAGGGCATAATGAAACTGAACAAATTTATTAAGAGTTTCATTATCACTGCCACAGATTAAGCTGTTCCTTATTCTTCTAATTATCCTTCTTAACTCTTCTTAACACTCCTCCCATGGTTTTCTAATACAATGGCAGAATTTACAGTAACAGGAAATAAACATTATGACTAGATATACTTAACCCTCTTACGCCGATTGGACGTATTAAACGTCGAGTCAAAATGTCTCCCGTATGCCGATTGGACGTATCATACGTCGGCTCAAAAAAAGTTTTTTTAAAAATTCGCGGAAAAATACTTATAGGCCTACCAGCCGAAAACTTTAGAATCATGCGCCTTGGGGGATGCTGGGAGTTCACGGATCAAGGCGTTGTTTTGTTTACAATCGCTACGTAGGCGCGCAAGCGCGAATTTCTTTCTTATCGCTTTAAAAAGTATCAGTGACATCTCAAAAATTATTTCGTCACTTTGACATAATTTTTGCACCATTTTAAATTATCCTTTACATGAAGTATTATATATGAAAATGTTTGCAATTTCATGTACAATACAACAAAAAACTACTCATGATTGTAGCTTTTATCAGTTTTGAAATATTTTCATATAAATAATGATAAGTGCAAAAATTTCAACCTTCGGTCAACTTTGACTCTACCGAAATGGTCGAGAAACGCAATTGTAAGCTAAAATTCTTATATTATAGTAATATTCAATCATTTGCCTTTATTTTGCAACAAATTGGACGTCTCTAGCACAATATTTCGATTTATGGTGAATTTATGAAAAAACTTTTTCCTTACGTTCGTGCGATAACTCTTCCGATAAATTTTTTCGTGCAATTGTCCTAATGTTTGCACCCTTTTAAATTTGCCGTTACATAAAGTTTTACATATGGAAATGTGCGCAATTTCATGCACAATACAACAAAATACAACCCATGGTTGTAGCTTTTATCAGTTTCGAAATATTTTCATATAAATAACGTTAAGTGCAAAAATTTCAACTTTCGGTCAACTTTGACTCTACCGAAATGGTCGAAAAACGCAATTTTAAGCTAAAAGTCTTATATTCTAGTAATATTCAATCATTTACCTCATTTTGCAAACGACTTGGAAGTCTCTAGCACAATATTTCGATTATGGTGAATTTATGAAAAAAAAAAAAAACATTTTTCCTTCCTTACATCCGCGCGGTAACTCTTCCGAAAAAATCAGAATTTTTTGTGCGATTGTCGAAATGTTTGCACCATTTAAAATTAGCTGTTACATAAAGTTTTATATATGAAAATGTGCGCAATTTCATGTAGATTACAACTAAAAATGATTGAAGGTTGTAGTTTTTATCTTTTTTCGAAATATTTGCATATAAATCACGATAAATAGAAAAAAAATCACGTTCGGTCAAATTTGACTCTACCGAAATAGTTGAAAAATGCAATTGTAAGCTAAAACTCTTACGGCCCCCTAGTAATATTCCGTCATTTATCTTCCTTTTGAAACAAATTTGAAGTCTCTAGAACAATATTGTGATTTATGGTGAATTTTTGAAAAATATATTTACCTTCACTCGCGCGCCGATTCGCGGCCGCAAGTCTCCGAAATACGTACATCACATTATCCTAATATTTGCTCCTTTTCACATTAGCCGTTTTAGAGAGTTTCATATATCAAAATGTGCGCAAATTCATGAAAAATACAATAAAAAATAATTGAAGGTTGTAGCTTTTTCCATCTCCGAAATATGTGCATATAAAAAAATATATATATAAAAATTTCGGTATTCGGTCAAATTTAACTCTTCCGAAATGGTCGAAATCTGCAATTCTAATCTAAAACTCTTACAGTATCGTAATATTAAATCATTTGTCTTAATTTTGAAACAAATTGGAAGTCTCTAGAACAATATTTAGAATTACGGTGAATTTTTGAAAATAACATTTTTTTACGTCCGCGCATTATTATCGAATTTGTACATCATTTTGGTGATAATCTTTTTCCGGTGTTGCTTTTCTTATTGTTTTTAAACTTAGTTATTAAATCAATACTAAAAAAAGATTGAAATTTAGTGTACAATACAAACGAAAAAAAAAAAAGTAACTCGTTAGCTTTGACCGTTTTTTGCACAGCGTGATTTGAATACAATTATCTTTGAACTTTTTTTTTCGCTACCATATCTCGCAATATTTACATATGATAATGATATTATTTTTCATTTCTGGCGATTGCATACTAAACTTCAGGCAATGACAAAAAAATGAGCCAAAAATGAACTCTTAATCTTTAAAACTAAGCGCGCTGTGATTTTTTGAAAAAAAATATTTTTTCCGCTTCCGCGCTCACTCCAAACCGGCGCCGGCATACAGGAGAGGTTTTGATTTTTAGGGCTTCGGCGTAAGAGGGTTAAGATACAAATACTTCAAAATAAACAACCTGTGCAAAAAAACTCTTACTTTCTACTGTCTCCTAACAATTGATTCATAGTGAAACTGTAAGGTTTTCCTCCTGTTTAATCTTTCAAACCTTTTTACTCTCAATTTCCTTATCAGAGCTGAATGACCTCACAGGTCCCAGCACTTGGCCTTTGGCTTAAATTCTATTCTGTTCTATTCTACAGCTATCTTGTATGTACATCCTTGGCAGCTAGTAGATCAAAATTACAGTTACTATATAAAGCTACTCTATTATCAGTAGCACTACTAAACTACAGGAGCTAGGTGCAGTACGTATATGTGGATCAGCATTGGTTGGACACTAAAATACTTAGTCTATTCATAATCATTGTTAAGGATCTGCATTGGTACCATACATCACTGCTAACTATGCAAAGTGTGTAATAAATATAAAGACAAGGGATTCTTTCACTAAAATATTTGAATCGACTGTTTCCTAAGCAACCTTCCACTATCCTTCCCAGTTTGTACATATCATTTAATGAACCAATATACAGTGGGGCCCCCGTATTCGTATTCTCCGGATTCCCGGACTCGCGCGGTTGTGGATTTCTCTCTGGAACATCTCCCCCCATTTATGAGAAATATCCACAAATTCCTTGTATTTATTTTTTATAAATTTCATCATAAAATGCACTTTTTGTGATAAAACTATTAAAAAAAACAGGTATAAAAATTAATTTAAAATTGGTTTTTCTTGAGTTTTAACTCACAAAATAGGCCATTTTAAGCATTATTATAGGGGTTCCAACTATTTGCGGGTTCTAACTATTCGTGGGGGATCTGGTACGTATCCCCTGTGAATACGGGGGAACCACCGTATACGTATGAAGATCAGATTTCTTCTAGAAAAAGTATGTACTATAGTATCTCCTTGGTCTACCCGTAATGCCAAACTTGTAGCATCTTTATTATTTATCCATAAACTATGCATAAAAATACTCCTGAATGCACCATACCGTACAAAAGAACATATAAGACACAATGGTCCACACTGCTGTTTATAGCTCTAAATCTCCAACAGATATAGGATTTGCTATTTCTTTTATGTAATTAAATCATTTCTCTTTACTAAACAATGCTTTTGTTTGTACAAAAGGACTTTGAACAATAAGATTACTAAAATGCCATCACAGAAAACTTATTTCAGTGAGTAGAAGTTGCTGTTTGAAAGCCCTTCAGAGCTATTTCTAAGAATATCTCTTGTACAGTATAGCAGATTAAGTTTACAATGCACATGTTAAGTAAAGTTGGTGTAAATGTTGAAATATGTTGGATCCTTGTCTCTGTGGGCATATAGGAAAATGAGGATTCTGATAGAGCAGCCAAAGCTGAACTATATATAACCAGATCAAAAGTAGCCATCCCAGTCAATGAATATTTAACAAATGTAAAACTTTATATTTTTAAAATGACAGACTTATGGAATATTGAATATGATAATGGCATATTAAAGCAGATAAAATCCATAGTTGAATTATGGCTATCTTCAAACCAAACCAAGTGCCCCACTCATCTCATTTTATATTGTCTTTGAAATGCTCACATTCATATGACTTATGGATACATTATGAATAGCTCACATAATCCAATCCCAGCATGCAGAGAAAGCAAGTCAATTATAGTACATACTATGTAACTCATGTGAAGGGGAGAGCTTCAGCCAAAGTGAATGTTGAGTTTTGGAAGTAAAAAATCTTAGGACATTTTGTTAGTTATTGCAATAATTTAAGCTATCAGGTTTTTAAAGAACTGTAAGTTATCAGATAAAATTTAATTTCTGTTATTAAATACAAGTCTGGTAAGCCTTTATAGTGAGATTTCAACATTTTAACTCAGTGTCAGGTCAAATTACTGAATACTAATAACATGTAATATATGCAAGAATCAATTGTTGTTTAGAATGCCTACAGTTTCGCAACACATCAACAAAGCATCACATTCAAGAATAAATGTTTAAGGTTAGGAAGAGCTGATAAAGGTATGTCAAAGTACTTTGGGCAAAGAGGAAGCAGATGTAAAGTATAAATGGGGAATAATATTTTGACATTTGCTTGTGTGAACTATGAAATCTGCTTTTAGTTATTTTATTATAAACATAACAGTTCTTTTACTAGTGTTTCTGTAAAGTATGAGCTTTAAATGTTGAAAGAATCAAAGATTTGGTTCTTATTTGCTTAAATTATACTATGTTGTAGTACAAAGGAGGTAATGTGTAATGTAAGAGTCAGTAGCTATATGAAAAAAATAAAGTAAATAGTATACTGTATTTGTCATACAGGAACAAAAGAATACTGAAGGCAATCGCTAATATTTCTGCTGTTACATTTATAAATACATATTAACATTAAAAAAAAAAAATTTTCCGTGTCAGCAAGGCAGTTTTCACCTAAACCTAGGATTTTTTCATCAAGATGCCTTTTACTCATGGTTCATAAATTTGTTTTACAGTTTACCAGCTCCCCCAAGCAAAATATTGCTGAGGTTAATGGACTGGAAGACACAAGCCCTTCAACTAAACCTCTGGTTGAACCACTTAAAAATCCATTACCTGACAGCAGCTCGGATAAAGATAGATTTGTGAAAAGCATATTGGTGTGCCTTAAATCTGTATTTCAGTGCATTGCTATGGCTGCTTGATTTGCTTTTGTTGCTAATGATATGATGTGCCAAATAAGTCTTATGATAGATTTTTCTTTTTAAAAACTTTTAATTTCAGCTCCATATTTTTGTTTGCTTAAGTTTTTGCATAATCTTATTAGCTGCTTAATACAACTAAACAATTTGTTGAGATTTGACACTTGGCTACTAATTTGAAATAAGGCAGTGTTTGTTGGTGTTCCCAAGATTATTATTTTGGGATCAATATTTTATGAATGTATTGATGAATGTTAAAAGCGAGAGAGCAAAATACAAATGACCTAAAGTTGTGAATGCTTGTGGAGGCTTATGTCTGTACTATATGGTATATGGTACTTATATGACAGTTTTGTCAATCAATGTCAAAACTTAGACCTGGTTTAATGGTATCAGTAGGTGGTTGAGTGGCTTTGTCAATACTCGGAGTAAGAATGTTCTACTTACAAACATGACATGAATTAAACTGAAGTTTTTATTCAAATCAGGGCATGAACAAAAAAATTTTCTGCCACAGGTAAAATTTAATCTTTTTGGTTTTTATTGCAGGCTTGTTTTGTTTAATTATTTTTTTCCTTGTTTCATATTAGGCATGAGTCATGAAGAAAGCACCTCTTCAACATCTGTTTCAGGGCCCATAAAAATGAATGTTTTCAGGAACAGTTTGAGAATGATTATCATTGTTTGTATGTTTTATTGTACATGTTAATGCATTTTACATAAGTAGCTTACGGAGTAATTACATAGCTAACAGTTTCTAGTCGGCAGCTAAAATTTGAAATACACAGCAGCGATTCTTTTGTTTTGGTTGTAGGTAACTATGTAGTCCCTCCACTTTCGGGAAGAGGAACAACTGAGCCAGGTTTTTCAATTTGTTCCTGCCTGCTTATGATGGGTATTGTGAGGCAGCAGCTGGTTTAAAATTTGGATTCTTTGCTGTTTTCTTGGGAAATTGGTGAAATACTCTTTTTAGTACCCATTCGGCTTTTACTTAGAGATTGTGATAATCCTTAGAAATTCAAAAAGAATCTACAAATATAAGAAAGGTTAATTATTTTGACTTTACATTTAACCGATGATGTCCAACAGTAGCACATGTAGCACTCATTATTGCAGCAAAGGCTACAGGACTATGTTAACCCTCTTGCGCACAGGCCGAAAATATAAGGGTGTAAGGTACATGACTTTTCCCCCAGGCTGAAAGAAAAGAACAAGCGCATAGAAAAGTTTTTTGGTAAAATTCGTTACGTCCGAACTTTAACTGATATACTCTTTCTGGTTATGTAATTTGTCAGCAAATGATTGAATTATTTCCTAAAGCAATCAGCACATCTTTACGAAGCTTAGAAATAATAAAAGTGAAGAGATGAATGTGAAATTTTAAAGAAAAATTGTTGATATTTTTTGGAAATCATGAAAAATATAATAATTAGGTTTGGGGACTTTGTTTTATACCTAAATTGAGTAGAAATGTTTGATCTTTCACGTGGAAGCAATAATTTTGCTATTAATGTGTTTGCTAATGAGCTGTAATTGATTAAAAAATGCTAACTTTTTACAGAGTGCAATTCTCAGATTTTCCAACCTACTTAAGTTGACATTTTGTATTGTAGCTAAGTAAGCTAGCGGCGTTGAGTTTGCATTTTCTTTCAGATTCATCATCTGTCGACCCAATGGCGTCAACTACGTTTTCTATGAGTGACATGTTTTTTTTCGTGAATTTTTCCAGAAAATAACTTACATATGATGCGCCCAGCACGTCATCTGTGCACTTGCGGCAAAAAATTTATTGACGCGCAACGCGTCGTCAGACCACGAGAGGGTTAACATCTGCTCAATATGACGCTCACACAGTTTGTTTTCATTGTAGGGGGTAATATTGTTCTTCAGATAAGTCTTGTATTGAATGTAAGGGCTGGGATAACAAATGGTGGAAGACTCTAACCGCTCATCTATCTAGTTAGCAAGGGATGGATAGAGGAAGGCTAGTATTAAACAATACAGGTTGACTGCTAGTCAGGAATCAGATAGGTCAATTGCAGTTCTGGTTGTATCTATTTCTGCTATTTCACCCATTCCCAGTCCTTCTACTATTCCACCTAATCCTGGTCTGAGCTCCCAGGTTCTTGACCCCAACACCATTGCCTCTTGGTAGAGTAAATTCGACCGTAAGTTCGAACTATTGTTTAAAAGTGTCATAGCTAGGTTAATCAATGAGAGCGCTTATGGAGCACAAAAGTGAAGTGAGTGAAGTGCGAGTGGAGGAGCTGGCTGTCTGTCCTGCTGATTCCCCTACGCAAAGGTCCCTGGCATACTTCCTTGCACCAGGGAGAAGCCATACCAGAAGCCCAAGCAAGGGAGGTCAGTAGGGTCTGTCAAGAGGCAGTCAGCCTCCTCAGTCTCACATGTTGCCAAATCCCAGGTGATGATAGCACACAACCATTGGAAAGGCGTCGTTGCGGAAGTGCACCATTTTTCCTCTAGTTCCAAGGCTTTCAGCCTAGAACGGAGGCATCAGTGGCGCTATAGTGACACGTCTAGACTATTGAAAAGGTATGCAGCTGACGTATCTGCTATGCAAGTGATCCCATGTAAGAAGACTAAAGAAGCTATATCATCATGTAGTTTTTGGGATAACCCAGAGAGGATCTCACCTGAGTGCTCTCCCCTGGTTCATAGACATAAGCGCTCGTTGGCGCCTTAGTACAGCTTTCATGGAATCGTGCCAGTTGGCTCCTGCGTGCCAAGTAGCGACTGAATGCCCAGTGGCATAGGAGCGGCAGACGGTGCTAAATTGCCAGTTGGTGCTAAAGCACCAAGCTTCTTTCAGGTGCTTAGAAGTGGTTGAACGTCCAGCGACCACCAAACATGCAGTTAATAAACTGTCAGAAGTCTCAGCTGGTTCCATCTCGAGAGATAGTATATTTGGCAATGACCCTGAACTCTTTGTCCTTTTCATGTTTTCTGTCCCCCAAAAGAGTGGAGTCTTGCCTTCAGACAATAGACGAATTTCTCGCCCTACAACATTGCTTGGCCAACAAGTGAATGAGCCTGCTCAGGACTTTGGCATCGATAGAGCAGTTTGTGTTGCTTTGGAGACTCCACATGAGAGTATTTCAGTTTTATCTCAGGGCCAGCTGGGACAGGAAAACTCGGTTTGATTCATCTGTGCTCCCAGTGACATAGGATATCAAAAGACATCTGCTGTGGTGGAAGTCAGAAGGAAGACTACAGGAATTAAAGTCTCTTCATCCTCAGAACCTTGACCTGAACTTCTATGCCGACACATTGGACTTAGGTTGGGGAGCTCTTTTAGAAACCAAGGAAGTGTCTGGAATTTGGTCGAAAGAAAAAGAGATGCATATAAATGTGAAGGAGCTGAGGGTTATTCACTTAGGACCCAAGCTGTTTGTGTCAGAAGTGTACAACAAAACTATAGCAGTCCATTCAGACAATACAACAGCACTGGCATACATCAGCAAACAAGGGGGAACGCACTAGTTTTTGCTGTGCTAAGCAGCAAGAGACCTCCTTTTGTGGTCCAAGGAGAATTGGACAACACTCATAAGATTTGTACAAGGAAACTCAAAGTCCTTGCAGATCAGCTGAGCAGGTACAATCAAGTGATCCCGACAGAATGGACACTGGATCAGATGGTCTTCGAGTCCCTTTGGAAGTTGTGGGGAAAACCATCAATCGATTTTTTTGCCACAGAAATTATCGACTCCCCACATTCTTTTATCCAGTACCAGATCCTCTAGCATTGGCAACGGACGCAATGCTACTGGATTGGCCAGAAAAGTTTCTTTGTGCCTTCCCTCCCTTTGGGATGATATGGAAGGTTCTAAACAAATTTTCAACACGCAGAAATGTGTCAATGATTATAATAGTCCCGTTTTGGCCACTAAAAGAGTGGTTTCCAGACCTGTTTGAACTTCTAGACTTCCCAATATTACTTCCTCAGAAGATAAATCTGCTCAACCGCACTTCAGGGGATCATCAAGGGTTGTCGTCTTTTGCTTTGACAGGGGTCAAACTATCAAGAGATTACTCAGAACAAAAGGCTTTTCAAAAGTGTTTGCAAGAGCAATTTCATGAGTGTAGACGTAAATCCTCTGCAGCTGTCTATCAGAATAAGTGGGCGATCTTCTGTACATGGTGCAAGCAGAAAGGAATCTTGTTGTCCAAGACAACTGTAGCAGAAATTGCAGACTTTTGTCTATCTCTCAGAGAATCCAGGGGTTTATCTTCCCCAACAATAAAAGGCTAGAGAGCTATGCTCAACTCTGTTTTCAGACACAGATCTGCAAATCAAGACATTGCAGATTTGGTTAAATCTTTTGACACTAGTAAAAGAGGAATGGAATCAGTGGCTTGGAACCTAGATGTTGTATTAAAAAAGCTTTCAGGTCCCCCTTTTGAATGGATGGAAGAGGCCTCCTTTAGAAATGTGACAAAGAAGACCCTTTTTCTACTAGTGTTAGCTACAGCCAAAAGAATGAGTGAACTCCAAGCTATGGCTAGAAGAATCAGGTTCTCTGGGTTTTTTCACTTTCTTAATATTCTTGCAAAAAACGAGAATCCCAATTGACCTTGGTCTCGATTTTTGTCATTAAGAGTTAATCAGAATTATTAGGGCCTGAAGAAGAAGAAAGAGTCCTCTGCTCAATGAGAGCCCTAAAGTTCTACCTCAAGAGGAAGGAAAAAACTAGAGAACCTTCCAGTAACTTAAGGATGTCGGTAAAAAACCCCTCTCATCCTCTTAAAATAAATGCCCTTTCAGTCTTCTTGAGGGAAGTAATTAGAGAATCACGTTCTCAGGTATGAGAGGAGTGTCTACTTATCCTCAAAATAAAGGTGCATGAAATCAGAGCGATTTCGATACCCTTAGTATTCAAGAAGAACCTATCCATGGCGGATATTCTTCAAGCAACTTTTTGGAGATGCAAGTCAGTGTTTGCATCACACTATATAAAAGAAATAGAAACAGTGTACTATAGTGAATGCAGTACATTAGGCCCCTTATCAGTGGCTGGTATCCTTTTTTTTTTGCCTTGAATCAAGGTTGTGAGCTACAGTATTACCATGAACATACGCGAGGTTAGGTTCCAGACCCCCCATGCACAAAGGAATGTTTCACGTAAGTTTGGCTCGGTCCCTAAAAATACTAATAAATGCTTACTTGTAGAGTGTGAATACTAAATATGACCATAATCACGCTCCCTAAACATCAAGCTGACTTTTAAAGGAAATTAAAGTTATTGTAATTTCATTTAAGAGTTAGCTTAATACATTACCTGTAAAAAAGGAATAAATGGTAAAAATATAGGAGTGCGTACTTATGTACAACATAGTTCTTTTCTTTCCCCCTATTTCTGTAAAATACTATGTACGTACCATGAATTTTGTAATTACAGTTATATGTATTATTATTTATTATTATTATTATTGTTAAAAAAATATCCACAGTTATATATAAAATATATTTCTATGTAAAAATATAAAACAAAGACTTTCGAACACCGTTCAGTGTAACGTTAAAAATATATATTTTTAACGTTACACTGATGAGGAACACTGTTCAGGTTTTTGAAAGTCTTTGTTTTATATTTTTACATAAATATATTTTTATATATAATTGTGGATATTTTTTAACAATTTGTTTGCACGAAACTGTGAATTTCTTAACATTATTATTATTATTATTATTATTATTATTATTATTATTATTATTATTATTATTATTATTATTATTATTATTATTATTATTATTATAATAATATGTATTTGAAATATTAATATAAACAGAACTTACTACATGTACCATAAAAATTCTCTCATTTCAGTAAGAGAGAGAGAGAGAGAGAGAGAGAGAGAGAGAGAGAGAAGAGAGAGAGAGAGAGAGAGAAATTATTTTTATTATTTAATGTTATTTAATTTACACATATAAGCTTGAAAACTTATAAATTACATAAAAAAATTGAACAAACACCTTGGCAGGTTTTCTCTAGGATTCGAAAATGTTGTGTTTGCGTTCGCGTCTGTGAAATACTCTCATATGGTAAATAGTTAGGTTCCAATGAAGAGTTCACGCTATTGTGAATTCGTGCAACTCGAATCACGTAAGATTGAGGTATTACTGTCTCCGGAGTCTGGGGGTACTTGGTACTAGGATATCCACCAGTTTTATTTTATGGTTGAGGATTGGAATTAGGTTTTTATGGTGTAGGTAATGTTGTTCTGGTCCTTTGTTGGTACTGTGCCCTGGGCAGGGCATTGTTTTAGTCTTTGCAAGTGCTTGATCCTGACCTTTGCTTCAAAGCAGGCGACCTGGGCCAAACTGCCTCGCCTCTGCCACGTAAGATGAGCACCAACCACCAGAGGCAGTATCTTCCTGCAGCAGCTCTCTTATAAGGTAAGGAAACTACGAGGCAGTCCCTGGTTATCAACGGACTCGATTAATGGTGATCCAGTTCGATGCTGCCTATCTACCACCGTAAAAATGGCAATATGACGCCACAACTCACCGAGTTCTGGTTATTGGTGCCAATAATAGTGTTATGGTACCATAACACCTAACAGAGGCACCATTAATCGGTTATCGGCACCCCACCCAGAATGGAACCGCCACCGATAACCGGGGGGCGAGAGGGGGGGGCGGCAGCCTGTACTACAAGCATTATTATAATGCAAGCCTTTTTTTTCTATTTACAAATTTATTAATGCATAATGGTTTTGGGTAGAATAGTCCATGTATCCCACCTCCTGTCACTGTGGAATCAGCTATGTAATTGCTTAAGTAAAAATAACACTTTTATGATCAAATAGAATTTTACATATACAGGCAGTCCCTGGATTATGACGAGTTCGGCTTGCGGCGTTCCGAGGTTAAGGTGCTATTCAGTTGTATTCATCAGAAATTATTTCCAGGGTTACGAGGCATGTTCCGGGGTTACGACGCCTACAACACTGATCTGGCATAAGAAATATGACTCCAAAAATGCAAAATACTCAATATTTGAAGCGTTTTGGATGAAAAATGCAATAAGAATGCAGTTTACATAGTTTTAAATGCACCCAAAGCATTAAAATTAAATTTTTCTTAGGATTTTTTACAATATTCCGGCTTACGACGATTTTCGGCTTATGACGCGTCTCAAGAACGGAACCCCTGTCGTAACCCGGGGACTGCCTGTACTTACCAAGTAATTACAGAATGGGAGCCCTCCTTCCCTCCTCCCCGCACATGGATTTTAAGTCATAAAGAAATTGAAATACCTGACTCAGTTGTTCTTCTTCTTCCTGAAAGTGGGCTGGACTAGTTACCTACAACCAGAACAAAAGATTTGCTACCGCAAATTTCAAATTTTAGCTGCCGATACTAGAAATTGTTAGCTATGTAATTACTTGGTAAGTATATGTGTAAAATTTTATTTTATCATAAAAATGTAATTTTTCTAAATCAATTTCCACCGCTTTGGTTACAACTTTATGTGCCTTGAATGGCACTTTGTAGGTTGTACCAAGGGTTCCTTGCAGCAACTTCATAGCCCCAGCTGCATCTCTTTTTGCATTTACTTTTCATCTGTTCCATATTGTCTCGGAGCCTAATTGGTTCACTGAATAAATTTTACTTAGATCCAATTCTCACTTCCCTTTTAATAAAAAGTCATTCACTGCAAACCATTGATTACAGTGGACCCCCTGTATTCGCGTTCTCTGGATTCGCGGACTCACACATTCGCGGACTCACACATTCGCGGACTCACACATTCGCGGATTTCTCTCGGGAACGTTTTCCCGCATTATTTGCGGAAAATTCGCACATTCGTGGTATTTTTCTTTGAGAAATATCCACAAATTCCTGGTATTTTTTGATCAATTTCATCATAAAATGCACTTTTTGTGATAAAACTATTAAAAAAACCAAGTATGAAAATTTTTAGTGGGTTTTTCTTGAGTTTTAACTAACAAAATAGGCTGTTTTTAGCATTTTTATAGGGGTTCCAAACATTCGCAGGTTCTAAACTATTCATGGGGGGGTCTGGTACGCTTCCCCCGCGAATACGGGGGGACCACTGTAGTTGCTTAAACTAGTCTAATTAGTGATTTTAAACAATATTTAGACTAGTTTAATGCAACTAAAAATCTGAGAAGATGAGAGGGAATATTTGAAAAAACAGGAGGATTATGCTGTTGCAACCATATATTCAAGTAGTGGCACTGGTGCTGGAGTAGCCCACAGAGCTATTAATGGTTGAAAAGAAAAATAGGATACGTATATCTGTAAAAAGGATAGATGGGATAATAGCAACATAGAAGAAAAAGAAGTAAAACAATACAGGTTTGAACATTATAAAAAATTCATGAATAATAGGTATGAGGGAGGTATTCCAACAAAAATACCTGAAGCTAAAGAAGCCCTGAATTTACTGATGATTAAATTCAATTTCCGAACTGGAATCAATGATAAAAAAAACTTTGAGATGGGAAACTCCAGGTCATGATAGAACCATTGTATAGGTGGATTTAGGTGAATGTTAAAAGACACCCCAGATACTAACTAAAAAATAAACTTAAGTATATCTTAGTTTTACTAGACCACTGAGCTGATTAACAGTTCTCCTAGGGCTGGCCCGAAGGATTAGATATTTTTACGTGGCTGGGAACCAATTGGTCACCTAGCAATGGGACTTGCAGCTTATTGTGGGATGCGAACCACACTTATTCGAGAAATGAATTTTTATTACCAGAAATAAATTCCTCTGATTCTGCGTTAGCCGAGCCGGGATTCGAACTTCGGACCACCAGATTGGCAGCCGAGTGCGAAAACCACTCGTCCAGCGAGGAACTAACTACAGGCAGTCCCTGGTCATAGGTGGACTCGGTTAATGGCGATCCGGTTTTATGGCGCTTGTCTGGCGCCTTAAAATTGGTGATGTATGCCGCCATAACGGGCCGAGTTTCGGTTATTGGCGCCATAAGGTGCTGGTAATAGAGTTACGGTGCAATAACATACATAACAGATGTGCCATTAACTGAAACTTGGCACCATAAGCACCATAAATTGCAGTGTTTCGGTTAATGGCGGGTTTCGCTTATCAGCACCCTGCCAAAAAGGGAACCCTCGCCGATAACTGGGGATTGCCTGTAGACTGTTTTGCAGATTATGGGATGAGGGAGGATGCTCATCCTTCAATAGGCTGAAGGGAAAAATGAATAAATTGCATAATGTTGGACAAGCTCATCTTAAAAAATGCAGATGCATAGAAATTTAGATGCTGCACAGATTAAGTATCCCTGTATGTATTTGTGTTAAGACATGTGCAGCATTATTTGGATTTTAAAAATCCCCTTCTGAAGGTTTCTGTTGATTATAAATTAATTAATTAGTCTAGTATAATGAAGTACTGGTGTTTTTCTGGCATCATTAGTATGATCTGTATTGCTTTATGGACTTAACTTGTATTATGGCAATGAAATTATATCAAAGGTTTTCACTATTTGAGAATAAAGCCTTTAGAAAGACAGGAGGCAAATGGCAGGAATCAGTTAGGAATGTTACAAGTTCCATATGTAGTTGAGATAGTGAAAAAGTGGCATGGGCTTTTATGGATAACCCCTAGACGAATAGTAAGTGATATGAATGGATGGTATAACAGTAATTCTGACATGGTGTGTTATGTTAGTCTAGTTGATCAAAAAGTGTATCACGGAGTTGTTCTGTTTTTGTCCGTATTATTTAAAAAGTTAGAAGAATCAGATTCCTTCAACAAATTTGCTAACTGGTAGTGATATAATTTTCTGATAATAAAGCCACATCAGATACTCAAATCATGTACAAACAAGAAATAAATATGCATTATACTGCTTTAATTATTAATTTAGCATAGTCATTGCCTAGGGTGCCAAGTGTTGCAAAGGGCCTTTATGAGATTCTGCCAGTTGTCTTTCCTCTGCATGTGGTATTGACATTAGGGCTCCTGAGATTACCACAAGATTTGGAAGACCCAGACCTACTTGGATGAAAATGTGGGAGTAAAAGCATAGGAAAGACACAACTGGCAGAATTTTAAGTAGGTCCCTTGTTTGCACAATGCATGATTACAGTGTCTCTGATGAGGCTTTAATTTCAGAAAATTGTATCATTACCAATTAGCAAATATTATGTTAAATGGATCTGATTCTTATAACTTTTTTATTTACATGCACATAAAGCAAAATAATTGTCTGTAATGGATTTGTTAATCAACTAGACTGATTTACCCATTTCACAAGTATACTTGCTAAATTATCCATTCCTAACAATGACAAGAAAAGGATCTTTGGAAATGTTCAAGACAAGGTAATTGATAAATTTGTGAACTAGGACATCATTGGTTAGAGTACCCATGACTCCACATGACCATCAGACCGTATTGTAGTCAGTTACCATTTGCTTCTTTTAGTAGTATATTTTCATGCAGCCATCATGTTTTGTTAACTTTTATGCTTCTGTCATATGTATAGTATTGGCTTTTTATTTTACAGTATAATTTTCTGGCTACAAAGTCACAAAAGGAGTAGGAAATGATATTTGAGACTGAATATTCATGAAGTGTTGTGGCTTTCCTCATGGTTGTGATGCTTTAACATTATTGTAGAAGTGTTATTGTCTTTTGAAAGTAGTTGTGGATTTTTTGCACAAAGTGTTATCCCATTTCCTGAAAGGGGATGGGCACTGTTATATACAAATTTATTTCTGGAGCAACAAAATTATAATTTGGTATGCAATAGATTTAAGTAGTGAAAAACTGGAGCCTCTAAAATTTTCTGCCCCGTGACCTGTGCTCTGGTTGTAAATGAGGAACTCATTAGTTTTAGAGGGTAGTGCACCAAAGTAAGCTCAGTGTGGATCTGATTTTCAGTTTGGCACATTTTGGTGGATTTGTCATAATTAAATTCTGAAGGAAAGAGACATTCTCTTTACCAAAACTCATTGTAATTTTTAATGATAAAGACAATGTTAATTATCTACTGCAATTTTTAATACTACTTATTTTTGTATATTTTTAATAATTGATCTTTTTTAGGTTTCTATTACTCCTCTCCTAATTTTTTCGTCTGAATGAGAGCACAGAATAGATTGTTGGGTCTGAATGTTTTGCCTTTGACCCAAAATCTTATGTTTTATTGTAGTGTCTTACCGAACAATTATAGAGCCGTGATTTCCACGAGCGGCAGGATACTAAATTCAAATTTAGAGCGTCGGCGTCGCCAACACTGGTGGTGATGACGTCATCTCCCTCCACTCGCGGGAGAACCAGTTACAACTGCCCAGGTGAATCCAATTCTTTTCCTGCCGGCGTCCGGTGAACATCGGTGGTCGGTGCGGTTGGATGACTTTGCTTCGCTTTTTTTCTTGTGGATTTGATCTTCGGAATTGGTGAAGTACTCTTCTTTGGCGTTGTTGTTATTTGCTTTTGTTTTTATTTAGGCGTTGCCATGTCGGATTCTAGTCCGTCGGGAGTTAGGTTTTGCATCTCAGGATGTAAAACTAGATTATCCAAGTTAGAGTATAATTCTCACACTAAATGTGTTAAGTGTAGGGGACAGGTTTGTTCAGCAGATCGAACATGTAACGAGTGTAGTGATTGGACTGATTCTCAATGGAAGTTTTTTAGTTCATACTCGGAGAAATTAGCTAAAGACAGAATTAGAAAAGCAGCGCTTAGGGAAAGTAGACTTAGCTCTGCTTCGTCTTGCGATGCATCTGTTCCTTCTGTTTCTCCTCAAATTGTTATGTCTCCTTTAACTACACCTCCTATTCCTCCTACTAATCCCACTTCTCCGGCTTCCCGTGTAGTTTCTTCCGACACCATTGCCAGTCTGGAATCGAGGTTAGATCAGAAATTTTCGGTACTAGCGAATACGGTTTTGCAACTTGGTAATTCAGTTAAGACGTTTTTGGAGAAAGCGGCTTCAGGTAAGAGTGTAGTTGAGGGTGCGTCTGTCTGTCCTGACACGTCTCCTAGACAAAGGTCACTGTCCAGCTCCCCCGCACCGGGGAGAAGACATACCGGAAGTCCAAGGGAGTCGATCGGGATTTGCCCACAGACAGGCGCCTCTCTTGTTGAGCCTGTTGCGCCTCAACAGGGCTCGGTTAAGCGTTGGAAAGGTGTTGCGGTCAGACGCCTTTCGAATGATTCAAGCGATTCGTCTCCGGTTGCGCGGCGCTCTTGGCGAGATTCGCCCGTTTCGCGTCCCTTAAAGAGGCGTTCAGGCGCCGATTCTTCGCCTCCTCCAGTCAAGCGGTATAAGGAGCCTGAGAGTAGGGTTGCGCCGCGGCCGTTAGCGGCTCGTTCGTCGCCTCAATCTGTGCCTTTTTCGGCTCCATCTACTAGTAGAGATTGTGGTTTTAGCGCTGTAGCTAGCAGTTTCTAAGGGTGTTTCTTTAGGCGCTTTTTCGTCTGTTACGCCTGATGCGCCTGTTTCGCCTCGAATTTCGGCGGCTCCGAGCGAGGCGCAAGTAGTTTTTCCGCCTCCTGCTGAACATTTAGGCTCTTCCAAGCCTACGTTAAACTGTTTTTTGATTCGTCTCTGGCGCCTTTGCGCGAGCAGTTAGAGATGTTAACCAACTGGATGAATGAGTCCAAGGGTGGTTCGAAACCTTCAGATCAGGTTGTAGTTCCGTCTACTTCTTCGGCGGTATCGGAGAATGAAGAAGAAGTAGAGGAGGAGGATTCACATCACCTCTCGTGTTATTCACGTCTCCTTAGATTTCTTCTGGTATCTTATCCAGATTATTTTGAGAAAGCGGCTCCGCGCTCCCCAACTTCGACTTTTTTGATGAGGAGGAAAACAACTTCAGACCCTCTCCTCCCAAAACTTGTTCTATCTAAAGCGGTTAGACATTCGTTGAAAGAGACTGAGAAATGGATGTCTATGAAAAGAGACTTAGGGAAGGCTCTTTTGCTTACCCTCCCTCTAAGTTGCTTCGTAAGAGGTATAGGTTTTATGTAACTGGGGAAGCTCCTTCTCTGGGAGTTTCTGCCTCCTCCCAGGGAGACTTCTCCAGTTTAATCGACTCCTCTAGAAGATCTGCTTTCGCCGCAGCGAAAGTTTTCTTTACAGCGCCGGAGTTGGACCACGTTGTAAAGAATCAATTTAAACTTTTGGAAGTCTTTAGCTTCCTTGATTGGACTATTGGCGCTTTAGCGGCCAAGATCGAAGACTGTCCTTCTCTTTCTCAGGACCGTTAGCGGAGGATTGGATTGGTGTTCTGTCCTGTGCGGACAAATCCATTAGGGATGGATGTGATGAGTTAGCTTCGCTCATCGCCTTTGGTACCCTTAAGAAAAGGCAACTTTGGTGCTCCTTTCTTTGCTTCTAAAAGGGTTACTTCCCAACAGAAGTCTGCTCTCTTGTTTGCTCCTTTGTGAAAGATAACCTCTTTCCAGACGATGTAGTGTTGTCAATTTCGTCTGCGCTAGATAAGAAATCTACTTCGGATTTACATGGCACAGTCTACTAAGAGACCTAAAGCTCCTGTGGAGACTGTTTCCTTCGGTTTCTCCTCTGACCCAAGTGCCTTTTCGAGGTGGGAGAAAACCCAAGCGCTTCTTTCGCCGAAGTCGAATTTGCGACCTCAGTCTAAGGCCTCGGCAAGGTTAACAAACCTTCCAAATGAAAGCTCGGTTCTTCATGCACCAGTGGGAGCCAGGCTGGCTCTGTTTTGGGAGGAATGGGAAAACAGAGGAGCAGAAGCCTGGGTAGTGCAAGTACTCAAGTTCGGCTATCGTATTCCTCTCGTTTCACCTCCCTCGCTCTCACCTGTGCCAATTCCATTCCAGGCATACTCTCCGGCTCAGACAAATTTCTGGCGCTAGCCGCAGAAGTGGAAGCGCTTGTTCTCAAAGAAGCAATAGAACAGATAGAAGGGGATTTTCCTCCAGGCTTTTATAATTGCCTTTTTGTAGTTCCCAAGTCATCAGGGGCTGGAGGCCGGTTTTGGATGTGAGCGCCCTGAACTTGCATGTCCAGAAAACAAAATTTCATGTGGAGACCACTCGGTCGGTTCTGGAGTCCATCAGACAGGGGGATTGGATGGTCTCTCTGGACATGCAAGACGCTTATTTTCACATTCCGATACATCGCGAATCTCGGAAGTACCTGAGGTTCATGTTCGAAGGCAAGGTGTTTCAGTTTCGGGCGCTTTGCTTCGGACTAGCGACCACTCCTCAAGTTTTCACCAGGGTTCTATCCCCGATAGGAAGCTGGCTGCACATATTAGGAGTAAGAATCTCCCTCTATCTGGATGATTGGCTTCTCCGGTCGGAATCAGAGAGTCGGTGCATGAAGGACCTTGGAACAACTCTGGATCTTGCCAGAAAGTTAGGAATTCTGGTCAACAAACAGAAGTCCCAGTTGGTTCCATCTCAGAGCATCCTTTATTTGGGGATGATTCTGAATGCTCAAGTTTTTCGGGCTTTTCTGTCCCCGAAGAGGGTTCAAGGCTGTCTGGAGACAGTTCAGGAGTTCTTGGACAAAAAGGTAAGTTCTGCCAATCAGTGGATGAGGCTCCTGGGCAAATTGACGTCAGTGGAGAAATTTGTGACGTTGGGAAGACTGCACATGAGGACCTCTGCAGTTTTTCCTGAGAGCCTCTTGGTGCAGGAAGACAACAACCAGACTCGATTTCCTTTCCTGTCACAGATCAAATAAAAGAGGACCTAAGGTGGTGGCTCTCTCGAGCAAGGTTGGAAGAAGGGTTAGATTTACGACCCATCCTCCCGAACCTACAGTTCTTTTCCGACGCATCGGACACAGGTTGGGGAGCCCTACTGGGAAATCAACGGACTTCAGGAGCTTGGTCGGAGAAGGAGAAGAAGTTCCACATAAATGTAAAGGAACTGTTAGCAATTTTCTTGGGGCTCAGACAGTTTCGGAGCTTAGTAGAAGGTCGAGTAGGGTGGCAGTGCATTCCGACAACTCCACGCTCTCTTGTACGTGCGGAAACAGGGGGGGACTCAGTCTTTCTCTCTGTACGAAGTAGAAACCAAGGATCTCCTCCTGTGGTCAAACGAAGCGAAAGTTCAGCTAGTCCCGAGATTTGTTCCGGGAAAGATGAACGTCCTGGCGGACGAGTTAAGTCGTCAACAGCAAGTGTTACCTCTGGAGTGGACTTTGGACAACAAGATTTGTCAGAAACTTTGGCGCCTTTGGGGACGACCGTCAATAGACCTGTTCGCTACATCAAGGAACAACCGTCTTCCTCTCTTTTGTTCTCCAGTACCAGATCCTCTAGCTTGGTCGGTGGACGCAATGCTGTTGGATTGGTCGGGTCTGGAAGCTTATGCATTCCCTCAGTTCGGTCTAATAAGAGAGGTGCTGAACAAGTTCATATCGCACAGCATGTAACACTAACGTTATCGCTCCCTTTTGGCCCAGGAAAGGAGTGGTTCCCGGACCTTCTCCAGTTGTAAGTAGACTTCCCCAGACTTCTTCCTCCAGAGAAGTGGCTTCAAATAACAACCTCACTTCAAGAGGTTCCACCAAAACTTGTCCGCTCTAGCTCTGACAGGGTTCAGACTGTCCGGAATCTTGTCAGAGCGAAAGGATTTTCAAGAAGAGCTGCAGAAGCTATCGCTCGTTGTAGGAGAGAGTCTTCTAACAAACTCTATCAAGGGAAGTGGAGAATCTTCAGAGAGTGTGTAGAAGTGCTAAGTCTCTCTTCTGCGACCTCTTTTAACAGAAATAGCAGATTTTCTTCTATTTCTTAGGAACTCTAAGAACTGGCTCCTTCGACGATCAGAGGATATAGAGCCATGCTCTCTTCGGTTTTTCGACATCGAGGTTTGGATATTTCCTCCAATTCAGATCTGTCGGACCTCATTAGGTCTTTCGAAACCACTAAGCTCCCGCAAGATACAGTGGCTTGGAACTTAGATGTGGTGCTTAAGTTCCTCATGGGGCCACCGTTTGAGCCTTTGAAGTCGTCTTCACTCAGGAACTTGACTAAGAAGGCACTCTTCTTATTGCACTAGCTTCTGCTAAGCGTGTCAGCGAATTGCACGCTATAGACAAAAGAGTCGGTTTCTCTCAAGGCAATGCTGTATTTTCGGTATCTTTGACCTTTCTAGCCAAAAATGAGAATCCTTCTAATCCTTGGCCTAGGAGTTTTGTGGTAAGGAACTTATCTGATTTGGTTGGACATGAGGAGGAAGAAAGGCTCTTATGTCCAGTCAGGGCTATTAAGCAGTATCTGTTTGCCACTAAGGGTATTAGAGGACAATCTTCTAAGCTCTGGACCTCGGTTCAAAATCCCTCTCGTCCTCTTTCTAAGAATGCTATATCGTTCTTTATTAGAGAGCTTATCAGGGAAGCTCACTCGCAGTCCGAGAACGACAATCTTTCACCGTTCTGAGAGTTAAAGGGCTCACGAGGTTAGAGCAGTGGCAACTTCTTTAGCATTCAGAAAGAATTTATCTTTAGCTTCGATTCTTCAGAGCACGTTCTGGAGATCGAATTCGGTTTTTGCGAGTCATTATCTCAAAGAGATAGAAACGGTTTTCGAGAATTGTAAAACGTTAGGTCCGGTGGCGGTTTCTGGCATGGTGTTGGGAGAAACGGCACAGGGGTCGTCACCTCTATGCTAACTTTTCACCTTGAATAGGTTGTCGAGTTCAAGGGAAGCTGGGGGTACTGAGTACCTGGGATACTCACCAGTCTGTTAGGTCAGATTTTACAATGGTTGGGTATATATGTTTTTAAATCTGTGTTGGTGACAAATGTTTTGTATGATTGAATTTCTGGTCTTAGCCCAGGGCCAAAGGGCAATACTTTGTTTTGTTACTATCCTCCGTGAGTCAGCCCTTGACTCGCTTGAACTACGGAAGGATTCCACTCCTGTAGAGGCTAACTTTGGTCAAATTCCAATTCCTCTACAATAGTAAGAAGAGCACCGACCAGAGGCAGTAACAGTCTGCTGTAGCTCTCTTACAAGGTAAGGTACAACAGACACCTTGAGTGTTTACTACTGGTCTTGCTAATAAATGTAACCATTTAAAAATACTAGTGGTCCACTGATCCCAACCTTCCCCATTAAAATGTGTAATCAGCTCTATAATTGTTCGGTAAGACACTACAATAAAAATGAAATTTTTCATTATTAAAATGAAGTTTTATTGTATACTTACCGAACAATTATGATTATACCCACCCTCCTCCCTCCCCTTAGGTGGACGGACGGCAGAAAGAATTGGATTCACCTGGGCAGTTGTACTTGGTTCTCCCGCGAGATGGGAGATGACGTCATCACCACCAGTGTTGGCGACGCCGACGCGCTAAATTTGAATTTAGTATCCTGCCGCTCGTGGAAATCACGGCTCTATAATTGTTCGGTAAGTATACAATAAAACTTCATTTTAATAATGAAAATTTCATTTCCATCTTAACCCCCAGGGAGAGGTCTTTCTTGTGCTGTATAACTGTTTGTCTCATTTTTCTATCTTCTAACTCAGGAATATGAGTAAGCACACATGTTAACATTCACTGTATATATACAATGGAAATGCATTGATAATAATTTTTGTGCCTTGAAAGGTTGCCTACTTTACACACATCACATTAGTATTTGAAATTTCAATTATTGTAATGTACGCGTGCAAGATAAGGAAGTATTGTACTGCTTAGTTTGGCAGATTTTGCTTTATAATACTAACCATTAATTTTACTGGAAACACAAAATTCACCTGTAGAATCTGACCTTAATGCTTCTTCCATTTACCTGTAGAATCTGACCTTAATGCTTCTTCCATTTACACTGATGCCATTGTATTCTTTGCTACAGAAGAAATGTAACCTCATAAACATTTTTAATTCAAGAATTAAAAAAATTTCCTGAAGTTTTCGAGCAAAGTTACAATCAGCAACATTAAACCTGGTGTAAAATCTAATGTATATTAGGTATCCAACAAAATACAATACAACGTAGACAATTGCATGAGAACAACCTCCCAAGTGGTCCATATCTTATATGAACAGGTTGTACGTACAGGTATTATCCCTTATGTTGAATTATTTTCTTAAAAAGTTAAAGATTATTATAACAGATCTAAAAGGAAAATACAACTGTATGTAGGTTGTATGTAAAAATAATTTGATTAATGATGATAGTTTATTGATGAATTTTGATTGTTTTTAATTATTGGATGCTGTTTTCTTTGAATTATATTCACATATATGACAGTTTGGGGAATAAAATGTTAATGTGGTGCACTCTGTATTGTATACTTGTTATTTTTGTGACGTATTTATACTTTTATGTTGTCTGCATGTGGTTGGGTACTCTTTGGATTGAGTTTATAAAGTGTGTTGTTAAGTATATGTAGTATTGACTTATATCTAAATGAAATTTTGAGAGTTGCTTTCTTAGTTGTATGCTATTTTATTAGAAATTCATGAGTAATATATACACTCACGAGGAGTTATTCACTCAGCTGGAAACAAATTATTAATTGTTCTTATAGGATTACAAAGCATCGCCTTTTATGTAGGAGTATTCCTGAACACCAGTTAGAATTTGTTGTTGCGACATTGTAACAATGTAATTAAGCAGGTGGATGACTTAGGGGAAACCCCCTACTTTTCACTGTCATTGAGGGAGGACATATTGATGCACTTATGCTAACTTCCAAATTGAAACTTCTTCATCTTTTCTTGTATGTGAGGTAATTTTTCTTGGAAATGGCAGTACCCAAGAAAAATGAAAAGTGAAAGTGGGAAAGAAGTGAGTTGCTCATATACGAAATAAACCTTTGGTCTTAACATTAGGATAATACTAGCATCAAACTGGAAACCGGTAGAATTAATAACAAGCTTGTGAGATCCAGGGACTATTGGCATCTATACCAGGTCACGGGTATTGTAGTTCCCGGAATGCCCTTGGCGTCTCGTGACCCATCAGTTACTTTCCTACCGCCTTTAAGATAGGACGTGATTACTTTCTGTTTATTTTAAAGCCGGTTTATTTTGCCTGATTTTATTCTTATTTTCCTTTTTTCTCTCTCTGGGTGATCTCAGAGTGGTTGTGATCAGCTAGGTGTGTGTACATTGTGAGATAGAGAATTTTGCTTCACCAATGGGAATTTCTTCCGGTTCTCGCAAGAGACAAAGGAAATGCCCTGGAGTGAGTTGGTTTCCTTGTTCAAGATTTTTGACATCGGTGTCTACAGATCCTCATCCAACGTGTAGTAGGTGCAGAGAAAACATATGTACTATTACTAATCCTTGTTCAGTTTGTCGTGGTTGGTCGGTTGGAACAGTGAATGAAGGTTTTATGGGAAGGGCCAGTTGCAAAAAAAAGGAACGGGACGATGCCATCTTTGGATGACCAAGTGTCGTCGGCTTCTTTTGTATCGGCAATACATCAGACTTTCCATATTTTTTCGTCTCCTGCTTTTGATGTTTCCCATACCCCTTCAGTTTCTTCTAGCGATTTGTTATTGGAAACTCCAGGAGGGGTTTTGGGTAATTTTATGCATAATTACGGTCCGTCATTCCCGCCAGGGAGAGGGGGAGCATCACCATCTTTGTTCCAGGTGTTGGCTCCGATGCGCAGAGAATGGAAGGAACGTGGTCAGCATTAGGCCTACCAGGTGTACCAACCTTGGAGAAGTTGCTTTCTCATTATATGGCGTCACCTTTCCACCCGGGCCCGACAACGATGAATGTTCCTCATCCCCCTGGCCTGCATATGGGAGCTGATGCCACGGCAATGACAACAATATCAATGTTTCCGGCGATGCAGAACGTTGGAAGCAGTTTTGCAGCACATGCGGGGCTTCCAGCAGCAGCCGCTCAATCTCTCCCTGCGAGCGTGGTGACGTCACAACCGACGTCACACACGGGTATGGCTGAAGCGATGACGACACAGCCTACTGTTTCTCTCACTAATTTGTTGTCTCCGGAGACAAATATGGAGAAGTCTTAGGAATAATAGGGAAAAGCCTAAAAGGTGTATGTATCATTGTTTTAAGGAAACACTTCCTTTTGACACTGCTGAATCTATTTGATTTCGCTCTGTCCTGCACACGTGACTACAAATGCATTTGCTTCAGTTATGTCAGTGGATCTTTTACGACCTTACCCTCCCAGCTCATGCCCTTGAGTGGGAAGTTCAGGGGGGGACCTTGCTTGGTGGCTGGCTGAACAACAGGAACCTCCTTGTAGGAGTTCCCTCAAACTCCCCCTTCAGGGTGCTTCTGCTTTTTGATGCATAGAAATAGGGGTGGGACACAGACCTGGTGGTATGTAAGCTTTAAAGTATTTGGACAGATTATGAACCTCATCTGCACATTATTGTTTTGGAAATGTGTGTTGTTGCAGTTACTGCAGGCATTCCAGTGTGTAATGGGTCGCTGATGAGGAACAACATGACCATAATGGCATACATCAAAAAGCATTGGGGACGGTCTCTCTTCACCTATGTCAGTTGGCAACATATATGCATGAACTAATGGGGCTTCACCAAACCATTGAGCCATCAACCAGGTGCATTCTAGGCCGAAAGAAGTTCAATCAGACCAGTTCAGCCACCATATCAGGTAATGGGATAGAGCAATCAGTATCCTCTCTTATGATGGAAAGCTTCAGGCCTTGGAGAACACTGGAGACCAAGCAATTCCAGCCTGTACTGAGGAATACTCCTACAAAAAAGGGCTCTGGTTTGTATATAGAAGAAAAATGCAAGTTGCTGGTACTTTGAAATTTTTATGTCAAGGTGAGATTTCTCTTGAACATTTATCATTATTTTATCATTTGTGTATCAAAGATTCAAAGGTGGATTCCAAGATACAGAAATAATGTTTATTTATAACTTTTTGCAGTTCAACATAGATGAAGAAGCTGGAAAACGAGGCATATATCATCGTTATTGCATGGAAAGATGTGCTGTCCATCTTCACACACTTTTAACTACCGTCTGAAATTACGGGTGTAGAGGCCGAAAATTTGCTGAAAAGGAAACCAGATGTGATTACTCCAAATGGTTTAAATGTCAAGAAATTTTCAGCACTTCATGAATTCCAAAACCTCCATGCCCTCTCTAAGGAGAAGATAAATGACTTCATTAGAGGGCACTTTTACGGGTTGGTGAATTTCTTTTCTTATACGTAGTACTACAAGAATTAAGTTTAGATTGCACATATTAAATGTTAGGTTTTTATGAGGATTAAATATTAGTTGTAGAGCAGGTCTAGTGAAGCATGTTTACAGTTACTATTCATAAACTTGATAGTTATGTATTAGTGAATGTAGGTAGATATTCTGATTAAGATGTTGTAATTTATTTTATATTTCTAATTGCAAAAAAAAAAGGAGGGATTTATGAAATTTCAAATACAGGCAGTCCCTGGGTTACAACTAGGGTTCCGTTCTTGAGATGCGTCGTAAGCCGAAAATCGTCGTAAGCCGGAACATTGTCAAAAACCCTAAGAAAACCTTACTTTTAATGCTTTAGGTGCATTCAAAACTATGTAAACTGCATTCTTATTGCATATTTCATCAAAAAAACCTTTAAATATTGATTATTTTGCATTTTTGGTGTCATATTTCATCTGCCAGATCAGCGTTTGTAGGCGTCGTATCTCTGGAACATGCGTTGTAACCCAGGAACATGCGTCGTAACCCTGGAAATAATTTCTGATGAATATAATTGAAAAGCGTCGTAACCTCGGAACGTCGTAAGCCGAGACCGTCGTAACCCGGGGACTGCCTGTATTATACTCTCTTAAACTGTGCAGCATGGACTTACTGACCAACCACTTCATAGTGCCTAATGTGACATATTGTAGATGGAACTGTAGGTTGTTTGGAGCAACCCTTTAGCCCTAGCTACATTGTTTTCTGTTGAAATTAATTTCATTCCATTCTCTTGTGCTTCTTTGAACTTAACTGTCCAATTTCATTAACTTCACTTTCCTTCAGTTATCACCTTATTCACGAAACAAATCCTCTGGACAAAGTATATGAGAGCCTGGAAATGTGACTTTGTTGTCTTCAGGTCATTTATAAATAATAATTAATAATAATAATAGTAAATACATAAGACATACATATAATAATACATAAAAAATAATAATAATGTGCAGCAGCAAGACAAACACCTCTCACATTTGTGAAACCAGTGATGTAGTTTTCATGGTGTTAATCTGGTATTTCTGATGTCAAATTGAATGTCAAGATATGGTATTTCTTTGGTTTTATCAATACGAAAAGATACAACCTGGGGACTACAACAGGATCGTAAAAGGTGACCTCTGCTGGAATATCTGTTTTTCTGGTTTTAGAGTCTGATATTTCTTATAGTCAACATATTTTGACCATTTCCATGGCCATCTTCGGGACGTTGCATGGGACAATCTGAATGGGTGCTGTGAATGGGTCAGCTTATTTATAGTAGGTTTGGGCGTGGTCAGATCTCGGGGTCGATTGTTGATTGGCTGGCGGGGGGAATTTCATCTTAAGTGAAGCCTTCTGGTTAGAGATGTAAGCAGTGGAGGCCACAAAGTAGTGGTGGGATGAATCTTGTTGATTCTGCTCCTTTGCTGCTCAATTGTGATTGGTCCGTGCCTCCTGTAGGCCCACGGCCGTCAGGAGATCCACACCAAGCACCTTACAGGAAGAGCACCCATAATTCAGCAGCAGAGGAGTAAATTCAACAGAATTCATCCCAGTGCTTCTTTAGGGGCTGCACTGACGAGCAACCTCTGCATACGACTCCAACCAGAAGGCTTCACCTGAAAAGAAATTCCCCCCGCCAGGCAATCAACAATCGACCCCAGATCTGACCATGCCCACCCCTACTATAAAAGCTGACCCATCCACAGTGCCCACTCAGAAACTTTCCGTGCAACGTCTCGAAGATGGCCATGGAAATGGTCGAAATATGTTGACTATAGAGAAATATCACACAATAAAACCAGAAAAATGAAGATATTCCAGGAGAGATCACCTACGATCCTGTTGTAGTCTCCAGGATGTACTATCTTGCTTACAATTAAAATATATACTTACTGTCTTGTATATTTTTAGTATTGATAATACTGAAGAAATACCAGATCTTGACATTCAATTTGAGATTAGAAATACCAGATTAACACCATGAATATGAGTCAGTTACTTACCAGTCTCGCTGATTATGAGAAATCAGTTATCAGAAAAATAGAGAAAATTTTTTATAAGACAAATTTGGTTACTTCTGCCATTCTTTTCAATAAGATTATTATTATTATTATTATTATTATTATTATTATTATTATTATTATTATTATTTTATTTATTTATTTATTTTTTGGTCTATCACAGTCCTCCAATTCGACTGGGTGGTATTTATAGTGTGGGGTTCCAGGTTGTATCATGCCTCCTTAGGAGTCCATCACTTTTCTTACTATGTGCACTGTTTCTAGGATCACAGTCTTCTGCATGAGTCCTGGAGCTACTTTAGCCTCTAGTTTTTCCAGATTCCTTTTCAGAGATCTTGGGATCGTGCCTAGTGTTCCTATGATTATGGGTACAATTTCCACTGGCATATCCCATAACCTTCTTATTTCTATTTTCAGGTCTTGATACTTCTTCATTTTTTCCCTTTCTTTCTCTTCAACTCTGGTGTCCCATGGTATTGCGACATCAATGAGTGATATTTTCTTCATGATTTTGTCAATCAACGTCACATCTGGTCTATTTGCACATATCACCCTATCTGTTCTGATACCATAGTCCCAGAGGAACTGCCTGATTGTTTTCTATCACCTCTTCAGGTTGGTGCTCGTACCACTTATTACTGCAAGGTAGCTGGTGTTTCTTGCACAGGCTCCAGTGGAGGGCTTTTGCTACTGAATCATGCCTCTTTTTGTACTGGTTCTGTGCAAGTGCCGGACGTTCACTTGCTATGTGGTTTATGGTCTCGTTTTTCATATTGCACTTCCTTCATATGGGAGAGATGTTATTTCCATCTATCGTTCTTTGAACATATCTGGTTCTTAGGGCCTGATCTTGTGCCGCTGTTATCATTCCTTCAGTTTCCTTCTTGAGCTCTCCCCTTAGTAGCCATTGCCATGTGTCATCGCTGGCTAGTTCTTTAGTCTGTCTCATGTATTGTCCGTGCATTGGTTTGTTGTGCCATTCCTCTGTTCTGTTTGTCATTCTCCTGTCTGTATATTTCTGGGTCTTCGTCTACTTTTATCAGTCCTTCATCCCATGCACTCTTGAGCCACTTGTCTTCACTGGTTTTCAGATATTGCCCCAGTGCTCTGTTTTCGATGTTGACGCAGTCCTCTATGCTTATTATTATTATTATTATTATTATTATTATTATTATTATTGGGAAAGTAAATCCGCAGTAATGTGACTGTTTGATTGTGTTTTTTTAAATATATAAAGCAGAAAGCTTTCGATGACCTGCATGGTTCTCATTGTCAATCTTGAGATTGACAAGGAGGACCGCGCAGGTCATCGAAAGCTTTCAGCTTTATATATTTTATAAAACACAATCAAACAGTCACACTAGTGTGGATTTGCTTTCCCATTACATATATATGACTTGTGATTATGAGTTTTCTTTGAATTATTATTATTATTATTATTATTATTATTATTATTATTATTATTATTATTATTATTATTACATTTAAACATCTTTCTAATTGGTCATTTTCTTGATAGATTACTAAATAAATCAATAATACCTACTGTACAGTGCTTCACCACTTTTATGCGGTATTAGGTTCCAGAACCTTCTGCGGAAATGCAAAAATCCCCTCTCAAAATCCTTACAACTGCCTTATAACTGCCATATACCAAATACCCCATACGTAATCTGAAATGCTTATAACTACTTAATATGATAGTTCAAACAAAATATACCTCAAATTATCATTTCTGGGCTTGACCTGTGTCGGCCTGTGAAATGGTTCCTTTGATACTATTTCTGAAGAATAAGTATTGCTATTCATCCTAGAGAAAAAAGAAACAATATAATGCCAAGATAAATGGCTCGCTCACTTCTTATAGAAGTGTCGGTATAGTAAGGAGCGAGTGGAATCACTACCAGAGGTCCCTTGCCATTTAGCTTCTTCGTTCGACAAAACCCCGAACTACGGAGGAGCCGTGCTACAGCTCCCGGTCTACTACTACCGTGAGCGCCTCCGACGCCTGAGACGTCATTCCTTTCGATAGCGCGCGTTACACCAAACGTTAAAATTTTTTCGGTGCTGGTCGCTCTATTTGGATTTATTTGGATTTATTTTCAAGATGTCTTCAACTTCTGCTTCTAAGTTAAGTACTGTTTTGGGGTTACTGATCTCATTTTATGATGATCTTTGTGTTTTATACATATTCGGAGCCATATCGGCCGGTGTATGCCCCTCGACGCATGGCGGTACGGGTTATCTTTCTTTCGGTCTTCCATACCGTTAGAGATTTCCCTTTTTCTCAGTACTTTAGATATGGTTACTTATACATAGTCTCTATATCTTTATGCAGTTAGTTTTTTAGTTAGGCTCCACGGGGCACGCTCCGACCGCACGTTTCGACCTTAGTCTAGCTACGCCTTACATTGTTAGGAGTTTTATCAGTCACGATTGAGAGTCATATCATCTTAATTATTCTGATGTTCTCTCTTTCCTTCTCTAGTTCCTGATTACCTTTAACTAAATATTATAGGTACTAGGTTGGCTAACATACACCATGCTTCGGTATGGCGATTAGCTTCCCTGTTATCATTTATTTTATCGTTAAGTTAGGCTTTCATACCCCAATTGTCGATTGGTGATTAGCCTGCCCCCCGTTTTCTTGAACTAGAGGTTAAATTAGGCTAACATACCCCTTTCTTCGGATCGGCGATTAACCTAATTTTCTGTTTGCTTAGCTTCGTGTTCCCCGTGTTAGTCTAGCTTTTTAAGATATCGCTTTAATTTATTTGATTGATTATTATAAATAATCCTATTTATATCAGTGATATTGATGTTGTTCCGACGGTTCTTCCCCACCTCGTATCTTTCACCTGGCTGGGTAAGACCACCGGTTGATCACGGTGAGCCCCCACCCGGTTACGGGGTCCCCCCTCCCGTCCCCCCCGTTCCCCCATTCCCCCTCCATACATTGCCATCCACGTCGATGGGTGATGACTCGTTTCTCACAGCTAGCGTCCGAGTCTGCATGAGTGGGGGTGACTCACGGGGACTGGTGGGGATCTCCCCTCCCCTACTGGTACTCTCACTCGTCACGTGCCTCGGGGGCTCGGGACCTCCTCCCCCCTCTTCTTCTCCGTCCTTAACTGGCAGCTCAGGGGGAGGGCTCTCCTACCCCACATTCTTCCCTACTCTTTCCCCCTCAGTTCAGTCCGGCAGGTGTCTATCCGCCGCTACCGAACATAGAGAGGGGGGGGAGGGAATGGGTTTCCTATCCACTTAGGATAGTTCACACGAGCACTTACTGATATAAGGGGTTTTTATTTGTTTTATTTTGTGTTATTTAATGTTTAGAATCTTTTCTGCGTTACTCCGGGGGTATTTATTTCCGCCTCTCGTACTATCCCTTGCTTCGTTAGAAGTTTGACATTGCTCACTCAATATTAATTAACTCCGGGCCATACGGAGAAACTCCGGGGCCCTACGGAGTCTATTTTTAGTCATATGACAAGTGAGCTTAGGCGGAGGCAGAGACTTTCTTCCCCCTATCGTAACTTTTCTAGTAATATTCATACGTAGATCTCTATCCGTCGGTCCTACTCCGCACCCACGGATAGTTTGCATATTATTCCACCGGAGGTTGTCATTGGTACTCATGTATCCTTTGACTTACAGATGTTGTGCCAGGAGATTGGGTGCAGTGCCATCCTCCAAGACCCGTGTGGCCATATAGTATGCCGTTCTCATGCAGGATGTGCAGTGAAAGTGGAGGATTTTATCGTTTGGCATCATGAAGCTTGCCAAACCTGCTACTTTGCTAGTAGGAGATGCTCACTAGTAGTAAGTTTCTTAGCACTTTCTTCATTCATTCGTCACCTGGAATACTTGTTGTTATATTATACCTTTCACATATGAGACACATATTCATATAATCTCAACACAACAGACATCCCCCCTACCTCTCCCTAACTCTAGACCCTTTTTTACAGGGTTCTGATGAAGAAAAGAAGAAAGCTTTGTTGACTCTCAAAGCTTGGGTAGGGGGTTTTGGCCGGAATTCTAAGGGCCGCCCCTACATTCTTACCCAGGATATGGCAGACCTAATATTCCAGGAGCCAAGAAAGGATCAGTGGTGGACCCGATAGCGGCCGCCCCCTTTGCTGGCCGACCTTCAAGTCATGATCTCCCTACAGGAGGGGGATTTTCCAGAGGACGTTGCAGAAGACGTTGCGGCAATGAACCTCGACGTTGAACCCATGGCTATTGACTCCATGGGTACAGGTAAGGGTGTAGTAGGGGCAGCTCCTGTGGGTTCTCAGGGCCCTTTCCTGAATTCCCTTTCTCCATCACCTTCTACTGATCCTTCTACTTCCACTTCTTTCCGGGGTCTTCACTGAAGCAGCGGTCTGTCCGTCCTAAGGCTACTTCAGTGATCCCCAAGGCTAAGATGACCGAGGAGAAACTAAAAAGTCTCTCCCAAGAAATCAGTCATCCTGACAGACACTATAACTCCGGCCTCACCACCCCGGATCAGTTAGGTCAAGGGAGGCCTCTTCCTCTGCGTCGAGGTCCCCCAAACATAGATCACGTAAGGATCGGGCTCAAGTCCCTCTTTTTGATCCCGAATCCTTTTCGGCTAACATTCTGGAGCAGGTGGGAGTGATCGTAGGGGCCTTGGTTGACAACAAGGTCGGCTCGGTGCTCTCCCAGCTCTCCAGTTCTGTTACGTCTTCCGGCCAGTCGATCCAATGCTGGCGGAACGGCTGGCCGCTCAGGAGAATGCCATCGCCGGGATCCAAACCTCGATTGTGGCAGGTTCCCCTCTATCTGTGCCACCTTCTCCTCTTCCAATGCCAGATTCCAGCCAACTGCCGGAATTCAAGGCGGCCAACCCTTGGAGGATCGCTTCGTATGCCCCGTTTGTCAACGGAATTTTGACAATCGAAGGCATAGGAACTCGAAAGCGTGAGGACTTCGAGTTCCACCCCAGAGACCTTCAACCACCATTCATTGGCTACGTCCGACTAACGGAAGCAGCGATGATGAGAGAGGACAAGGTTCCCAAGGAAACGGTGATCCTTCCGAGGGAACAGGCCACAGCAGACTCTAATGAGAAGTCTGGAAGAATGGGGGTGTGAAAACACCCGCATCACAGCCTTTAGGAGTCCTTTCACCATTTTTACTCCGGTGGAAGGGACTCCGCTACCACTGACCCTTAAGGTAGTGGAAAGCAACCTTTCAGGCCGCCCTGAAAGACGAGCCCCTGCCTCAACTACGAGAGACGGAACCCACCTCTCTCTTAGTCCCCAGGCTCCGAGACGTACTTCGAAGGGGCAGTTCCTACTTCTCAGTAGGAAAACTAAAGGCGGACTGTGCCACCTCTCTCTTTAGTGAGAGACTCCCCAGGTTGTCGGACTCTCTCATCCAGATGGAGTACGACGCCCGGACTAGGCTCGCGAGATCCCTTTCCTCCATGACTATGGCGGAGATGACGGCTCTTGTATACCAACAAGAGCCGTTATTTAAAGTTTTGGCTAAAGGTCTGCTGCACACCATGCAGCGTGGACCTTTACGACTTCCTCATAGCCAGGAGAAATTGTAGGAAGCACGTTCTGGCGGAAGAAGCTACTATCCGCCATGAACCGAATAAACTGATTGCCTTCCTCAATTTGGGGAACGGACCTCTTTCCAGCACCAGTAGTAGCAGAAGTCCTTCATAAGGCTTCTAAGGTTAACCAGTGCCTCAAAGTCAGGTGGGGATGGTAGCAAAGCGGAGCAGGAATCTTCTGGTCCAACCCAAGGAACAAGAAGAAACCAAGGAAGTTCTCTCCCTTCCAGCCTTCTCAACAAACGTTGGTTCAGGCAGTCCCAGCATCACAAGGGCAACCATCGTCGAAGGGTCAACAACAATACCTTGTTCTGACCCCTCAGTCCCAGCAATCTCAACCCTCACTTCCTTTGCTTGTCTCGCCAGCCTACAATTCCAACTATGAAAGCCAGAACTTTCAGGCTTTCAATAGGTTTGCGAGAGGCAGTAGAGCAAGAGGTGCCTCTCGATTCAGAGGATCCGGCAGGGCTGCTAACAGGGGAAGAGGTTTCCGAGGAGCAAGAGGTGGCCGCCCCTCAGCAAACCAGCAGTGAGAATCCCAAGGTAGGAGGGAGGCTGTACCTCTTCCGCCAGCGGTGGGGGGGGTTCAGCCCTTGGGCTCAAAGTATAGTAACAAAGGGACTAGGTTGGAGTGGCTAGAGGGGCCCTCCTCCAACCCACAGATTCTATCAAGCACCAACAACGGAATTGGTAGCGTATACCGAAGACCTCCTTCTCAAAGGAGTAGTCTCAAAGAGTCAACAATTTAAAATTTCAAGGACGCTTGTTCAGCGTGCCAAAGAAAGACTCGGTAAACCGAAGAATCATCTGAGACTTGTCCCATCTGAACTTATTCATTCATTGCGACAAGTTCAGGATGCTGACCGTTTCGCAGGTACGGACCTTACTTCCCCGTGGGGCTGTCACAACCTCTATAGATCTTACAGATGCCTACTATCATGTTCCCATAGCCAGACACTTCCGTCCATTCCTAGGCTTCAAACTAGGCAACAGATCCTACTCCTTCAAGGTAATGCCATTCGGGCTCAACATAGCCCCCAGGATCTTCACCAAATTGGCGGAAGCAGTAGTGCAAGAGCTAAGGAAACAGGGAATAATGTTAGTGGCTTATCTGGACGATTGGCTTATTTGGGCAAAGACCCCAAAGAATGCAAAGAAGCAACGGTCAGAGTGATCAAATTCCTGGTAACATTTATTTTGGTTTTCAAATGGAAACAAAACCAAGTCCAGACTAACACCGGAATCTCGATTCCAGTGGTTAGGCCTTCAGTGGGACTTACAATCGCACACTATCATTCCGTCGTTGAAAAAGGAAAGAAATTGCAAGAGCTACAAAACAATTTCTCAAACGACAACAAACATCCAGGATGGTTGCCAGGAGAGGATCCTGGGCTCACTCCAGTTTGCATCAGTCACAGACGTTCTGCTCAGAGCCAAAACTCAAAGATATAAACAGAGTATGGCGCTCAAGAGCGAATTGCGATCACGGGACAAACTAGCCTCTATCCCAGCAATCTTATGGAAACGTCTCCGCCTGGACGGAGACAAAGAACCTTTCAAAAGCAATTCCTCTACAGTTTCCCCCTCCATCATTAGTGATCCACACAGACGCCTCACTAACAGGGTGGGAGGATACTCCCAGTACGAAAAAGTTTCAAGGAAACTTGGTCGTTAACATTCCGCCAGCTACATATCAATGTACTGGAGGCCATGGCAGTATTCCTCACACTGAAACGCCTATCCGTCCGCCCAAGAACTCTCATTTCAAATTAGTTCTGGACAGTGCAGTAGTAGTACACTGCATAACAACAGGGGCGGATCCAAGTCAAGCCACTTGAACCATGTCATGATAGCCATCTTTTTCTCTGGCATGCAAAAAACAAATGGCACCTGTCAGCCACTCACCTGGCAGGAGTCAAGAACGTAGTAGCAGAACGCTCTATCACGCTCCGCTCCGTTGGAATCGGCGTGGACACTGGACAGGAGTTCATTCAATGGGGGGGGGGGATCAGTCTACAAGTCCCCGGACTCCAAGTAGACCTCTTCGCCACGGAGTCAAACCACAAACTCCCTTGTTACGTGGCACCCAACCTCGATCCTCTAGCATACGCTACGGATGCAATGATCCTCGATTGGAACGAATGGAAGAATATTTACCTCTTCCCTCCGGTGAACCTTCTCATGAAAGTTTTAGACAAACTCAGGACATTCAAACGGCCAAGTAGCTCTAGTAGCTCCCAACTGGCCCAAGAGCAATTGGTTCCCTCTACTCCTAGAGTTGAGACTCCGACCACTACGGATTCCCAACCCCAAACTAACCCAGTTAGTGCAAACTCAGACTGTGTCCGCTTCCTCAAGAATTCAGAAACCCTAACTTTTATGGATTTTCTGAAATTCGCAGCCATGAGGAATGCAGAATTGATCCCCAGAATATCTCATTCTTGGAATCAGATAAAAGAGAATCTACTCTCCGACAATATGATTCATCTGTCAAGAAACTAGCAGAGTTCCTTAAGTTGTCAAATTCTCAAGTCATGACAAACGAACCTAGCCATAACTTTCTTCAGATCATTGTTTGAGAAAGGCCTTAGCAGCAAGCACTATCACTACGACCAAATCAGCTCTTAAAAAGATCTTCCAATTTGGAATTTGTTTTAGCATAGACCTTACGGATTCGTACTTACGTCCATACAAAAGCTTGTGCTAGATTAAGACCATCAACGAGACCTAAATCAGTCTCTTGGTTCTTAAATGATGTCCTCAAACTGGCCTCGGACATTAACAATGACTCTTGCAATTATATATCCCTCCTGAGGAAAAACCCTATTCTTATTAAGTTTAGCCTCCGGAGCATAGTATCAGAAACTGTCAGCTTTATCAAGAGAACCAGGCCACATTGAGTTCCTCCCCATCAGGGGAAGTCCTCTTATCCCCAGATCGCCATTTTCTAGCCAAAAATGAAGACCCACAGGACAGATGTCCTCGTGGAAAATCCTACCACTACCTCAAGACATTTCCCTTTGTCCTGTCAACTCATTAAGAGCCTACCTAAGCAGAACAAACTCTGAAATCTTCAGGCCCATTGTTCATTAGGAAGGGAGGTGGTACATTATCCCTAAAAGGGATCAGGCAACAAATTTTATACTTCATTAAACAGCCAATCCAGAGTCCTTTCCTCGGGCCCACGATGTTAGGGCGGTGGCCACATCTATTAATTATTTCCAACACATGAATTTTTGACGATCTTAAGAAGTATACAGGCTGGAAATCTCCGACAGTTTTCAAACGGCAACTACCTAAAACCCTTAGAAGCCCTCAAATTTCCAGCAGTGGCAGCTGGAAAACACAGTTTCTCCTGATTCTTAATTTTACTATAACTTCTTGTAGCCTTACCTTCTACCTGCCCCATTGCACCCTTACTTAGTTTAGTTGCCTCCATGTATTGGGTTACCTTGAGTTTGCTTTTGTTCATCATTCTAATCGGGATTCAGTTCCATTTCTTTTGTATATATCAACTTATATCTTGTCTTTGCCTAACCTGTATTGTTATTGTTTTGTTGTTAGGCTAACTAATTTTAAGTGATAACCCGTGTTTTAGGGCTTATACTTCCCTTAGGGTAAGACTGTAATTTTAGTTGATTATTATACTATTAACCTTACAAGTGTTTAACTTTACCTTCTTAATTTATCTGTACTGTTCCTCAAGCTTGGTGTTTAGCATTCTCTGTACTATTTCACAGGCCGACACAGGTCAAGCCCAGAAAAGGGATTTTGACGAAGGAAAAATCTATTTCTGGGCAACGACCTGTGTCGCCCTGTGAAACCCCACCCTGTAGTTAGATTATCCTCACCCAGCTTACCCCAAGCTTGGAGGCTATCTTCAGGAATGACGTCTCAGGCGTCGGAGGCGCTCAACCGGTAGTAGTAGACCGGGAGCTGTAGCACGGCTCCTCCGTAGTTCGGGGTTTTGTCGAAGGAAGAAGCTAAATGGCAAGGGACCTCTGTAGTGATTCCACTCGCTCCTTACTATACCGACACTTCTATAAGAAGTGAGCGAGCCATTTATCTTGGCATTATATTGTTTCTTTTTTCTCTAGGATGAATAGCAATACTTATTCTTCAGAAATAGTATCAAAGGAACCATTTCACAGGGCGACACAGGTCGTTGCCCAGAAATAGATTTTTCCTTCGTCAAAATCCCTTACTTAAGCAATTTAATATTTCAAACAAAAATTCACTCCAAAATATCCTTAGGCATCTTAGATTAGTACCCTTTTACAACTGATACTCTTAAGTATGCCCCCTAAAATTCTTATAACAATAATTTACTAATTTTAAAATATTAATATTAATGTAAACAGCAAAATATCTATAAAATGTTTAATACAAAAATAAATAAATCGTTTAATACAAATCAAATAAATCTGTCCTTCAGAACATTTGACAAATAATCAAGTTACCCCTGTACTGTATACATAAGTAGTATCCTTTCAAAATTAGCACTAATTCGCTTTTTTTATAAGAACTTTGTCTGTTCACTAATTACTGCATTTTTTCATATTGTGTATGTTACTAACTATTGATTTTTATGATAAAAATGATTTACAACCTACTTATAATGTACATAGTTGTGTGTGTATTAAGCTCGTGTCAGGTTGGGCCCCAGACTGAGCATAATAGGTGTACGATTCTCTCTCTCTCTCTCTCTCTCTCTCTCTCTCTCTCTCTCTCTCTCTCTCTCTCTCTCTCTCTCTCTCTTTCTGTAAGGGTAATGTAAGATGTATTTGAAATGAAATTACTGTAGTTTTTTATGATAAAGCATATTGTACAATATTTAAAGTACTTGCTAATTATTTTAATTTTATTTTCCAGTCTGCTTTTACTGGAAAATAAAATGAAAAACAATGAGAGAGAGAGAGAGAGAGAGAGAGAGAGAGAGAGAGAGAGAGAGAGAGAGAGAGAGAGAGAGAGAGAGAGAGAGAGAGAGAGACCTATTATGCTCAGTTTGGGGCCCAACCTGTAATGAGATTAATAGAGGCATAACTACAATATAAGTATGCTGTAAATAATTTTTATCATAAAAATCAGTATTAAGTCACATACACAATATGAAAAATACAGTACAGTGGTCGCCCCCGTATTCGCGGGGGATGCGTACCTTACCCCCCCCGTGAATAGTTAGAACCCGCGAATGTTTGGAACCCCTATAAAAATGCTAAAAACAGCCTATTTTGTTAGTTAAAACTCAAGAAAAACCACAAAAAATTTTCATACTTGGTTTTTTCAGTTTTATCACAAAAAGTGCATTTTATGATGAATTGATAATAAAACCAGGATATTTTTCATAGAAAAATACCACGAATGCGCGAATTTTCCACGAATAATGCTGGGAAACTTTCCTGAGAGAAATCTGCAAATGTGTGAGTTCACGAATCCGGAGAACGCGAATACGGGGGCCCCACTGTAATTAGTGAATAAATGGTGTTGCTCTACAAAGAAAAAGTAATTAGTAATAATTATAATTTGTTCCGATACGTAATACAAACCCTCGGTCCTTTAACAATAGGAAGGTAACTAGCGGCAGCTGGGACGGTCGTAAGCTTCGAACAAGGGAGAACGGTAGTTAACTGCTTGTCCGATCGTGCGCGCGCCCGCACGCCCGAGAGGTGAAGAATCACTTTTGCTTTCGGCCGCGGGTGTGAAGACGTGTTCGTCATCGCTCTCTGCCCGTTTCATCGTCGTATGCTTTGTTTATATTGTGTTTTCTACTAATGGTTTGTTTGATCTTGAAAATGAAACTGTAAGTACACTGTTTTCATTTTCATTACTTAATTATGAATCAACATGGAGCTATCGCCGTAGAGGCGGCGATTTCCGCTCTTTTCATGAAATTGAATTTAATTATGTCTCGGTGCGAGGGCGGGCGCACTCGCGCCGAGTCATGTATTTTGGGCGAAAGTGTGTGTAATTGAAGATGTAAGTACTCTTTTTCATTATATTTTGCCCTGTGCGTTCGTTTGCCGAGAGCTTGATTGCGCTCGGCACGAGCCTCTTATTTTGTATGAATAGAATGCAATGAAAGTGGATTCACAATGCGTTTTCTTTTTTCATTTTCATTTATTAATTGCATCAAATTTAATTTTGGATCAATTTCCCGCTCTTACCCGGAATTAATCCTTACGATTTATTGCTGTGAAAGTGAATTGCAAGTGCAGTATTGTTCATTTTCATTTATAATTATGATAGCATCATATTATTATGGATCAAGTTTCCGCTCTTACCCGGGAATTGATCTTTCCCCCACCTTTAAGTTCTATGAAGTGAATCGCAAGTGCAGTATTCTGTTTCATTTTCTTCATATTACTTTTCCAACTGCTGTCGCGGGGGTGGTAGGGGAAGCGAAGGTCTGCCAGGAAGTCGTCGGAAAGCTCTCCCGCGACTCCCTCCGGTATCCGATTCTTCGTCTTCTTTCCTGCCCCCGCTCGTTCAGCTTCCTCGTATTTTGTATTTGGGGTCTTCCTTCCGTTCGGGGTGGGGCATGTCTCCCCCCGTGCGTGAGGGAACCCCTCTTACTAATCTGTCCTGTGCTACCGCAGGTGCTACATCCGTGGGAGACGACCTTGACAGGTATGGGCCACTGCGGCTGCAGGGCGTGCCTAGCATCCACGATCTGCTGCAGCGTCTAGTAACGAGGTCTGGGGCGGTGACCTTGGAGCGGTACTCCACTACAACCTTCCACGGCCGCTTATGCTGCTTCCCCCCGCTGGTCTACACTCCCCATGCTGTGTCGGTGACGCCGTCTGCCGCTTCTAGGGCCGGTCGCCGCCGTACGAGGAGGGGTATGCCGCCGCCCGCCTGTGTTTTTCTTCGTGTTGCCTGCCCACCGACTTCCGCTGTTCCAGCAGCTCGGCCCCTGGACCGGCCGCCAGTACCAGCTTCCCGCTGGCTGCCGATGATTCTACGAGGCGGCGATGGCTGGGCCTGCCGTACCTGTCGCTGATGTGGTTCCCGCTACTGGCTTGGCTGTCCCTTTCTGTGTTTACCGCTGCCGCTGTTCCTGCCGCTCCTGAGCTGGTTGCTGTTCCTGTCGCTCCTGGTTCCTGCGCCTGTCATGCTGGTCTGCCCATGGTGTGTCTTCCCCAGTCCCAGGTCCTTCCGGACAGGTGCAGTCGGGCCGTGTGCTTCGGCAATAGGCCCGACTCCGGCCTGGATGGAGGACCTGACGACTGTCCTGCGTGAGCTGACGAAGAAGAGGAAGGTGTCATCTTCGTCTGCTGCTGGCTCTTCCCCTTCGACTTCTAAGGCCCATAAGCCGAAGTAGAAGAAAAAAAAAAGGAAGGGCTGCCTCTCCCCCCTAAGAAGTCTCCTTCGGGAACTTCTAAGGGCGGGTCCTTCTGCTGTTCCTCCTGCTCCTTCGGGAGCGGAGCCCGTCTCCCCTTCCGTAAGGAAGAAGATAGACGGGGACCAGAGGAGTATCGGTTAGCTCTGGTACTTCCTCGCCTGGTGCCAGCGGCGATGGCTGCTACGCCAGGTTCCGGCTCGGTCTCTCGTTCGCGGGAGATCCCGAGTGTACGCTCTCCCTCGGGGCGAGCCGTGCAGCCAAAGTTTCGGCGCCAGAGTTCGCTCGGCGCCAAGACCACGCACGGAGCAGAAGGCTGGCTGAGAACCGCTCAGGTGACTCTCGCCAGGCCAGCGGCCGCTCTCGCAGCGACCAGCTGGTAACCGGGTTTTTCCCCCTAAGAAAGACTCCTTCGGGAACTTCGAAGGGCTCGTCACACTCCGGTGTGACGGGGGGGTTGGGGGTTCTTCTGCTGGTCCTCCTGTTCCTTCGGGAATGGGGCCCGTCTCCCCTTCTGAGAAGAAGAAGAAGACGGGGACCAAGGGTGTGCTGGCTACCGCTGGTACACCCTCGCCTGGTCTTGGCAGCTCTGCTGCTAAGCCAGGGGTACCGGCTCGGGTTTCTCGTCCGCGAGAAGTTCCGAGTGTATGGTCTCACTTCGGGTGACCGTGCAGCCAAAGTTAAGACGCCTGAGTTCGCTCAGCGCTCATGTCCGACCGAGGCACGGAGCAGAAGACTGTCGAGAGCCGCTCAGGTGAACTCTCGCCAGGCCAGCGGCCACTCTCGCAGCGACCAGCTGGTACCTCGGGAGTGAACGTGACGGTCTCTGACCGGCCACTGGGTTGAGGCTGGGAAGAGGTCCCCCAGGTCCCCTCGACCGACCGGTACCAGCCTTCGGCTGGTACCAGCGGTTGACGTGCCGCGAGGAACGCTCACCGGTCCTCACCGCGGAAAGTGAGCTCTGCAGGTCACCTGACCGCCGCTCATACAGGGACCGGCGCGGATACGATGACCAGCAGCAGCTCGTCTGACACACGGGACCGGGGTCGACGTGCTCAGTCGAGCCGCTCGCCACAGGGTGAGCGGCACGGCAAGGCCTGCAGATCGATCCCCCACCGCGGGTTGGTGATCGGACTGTCAGCCCCCCACGTACGCTGGTCCTGCCAGCGAGCGGGGGGGGGGAGACGTCAGGTCTGTCTCTCCACTACTTCAACTTCCTCGGGCTACACCGGGAAGAGCGAGGTAGCTAGGAGTGATCGTGAGAGGTGCGCCGCTCACGATCCCGTCACGACGCCGCACGTGCCACGTATGGTCTTAGGACCAACCAGGACGTACGCGCAAGTGATTGGAGGCGACCGTCAGGGGGGGGAGGGGGTAGCGTCAGTTCTGTCTCTCCGATACCTTCAACTTCCTCGGCATACGCCAGGAAGAGCGAGGTATATAGGAGTGATCGTGAGAGATGCGCCGCTCACGATCCCGTCACGACGCCGCACGTGCCAGGTATGGTCTTAGGACCAGCCAGGACGTACGCGCAAGTGATTGGAGGCAACTGTCAGGGATCTGTTGCTGGTCCTTCTTCTGAAGGAGGAGGGTCTTGGGAGCTGCTCTGTTGGAGGGACTGGATGGTCCTACTCCTCAAGACGCTGTAACTTCCGAGATTCAGAGTAACTTTGCCCAGGTTATTGCACTGATTCGTCAGCACAACGACCTGGGGGAAGGATCGCCGCTCCCACCAGCAGAGCCCATGTCTCTGCTCGAGTCGTTTTGGGGCCCGAGAGGGAACCCAAACCGACGGTGGGTTTGCTGCGATCGGAGCTTGCCGATTCTGTCTTGAACCAGAGTCTCTCGTCTCCGGACAAGAAGGCTCTCTCAGTTCTGGCCGGTCGATCAAGCTACTTCCACCTCCTCTACTGCGACAGCGGCGTTTCTACGTGTCTTCGGACACCGTATTTAAATACTCCTTCGGTCCTCCTGAGAGGTTTCGACCTCGACGAGGACTGGAATGAGTCGGAGGACGGTATCGGCTTTCTCATGTCAGGTGTCGATCAGCCCCACCCCACCCAGACGATGTTCACAGTGGCGGCAGACCCTTACCTACAGTGAGAGTTCGTAAACCCTCCTCGGGAAAACGTTTCTCCTGACGATACGTTTTCCCCAGACTCTGAGAGGCCATCGCCGCAAGGCGATGGCTGCTCCTACTCTTCTCAACTGCTAGTTCCCACTGGGAAGGCGAGCGAGTATCCAATTCCTCCCCCACCCTTCCCTCTCTCCTTACGGCTACGAGGGAAAGGGGAGGGATCCTACAGAGATTTCTCTGTAGGATTCCACGTTGGGGACTGCGCTACCGGGGGGACCTTCGGGTCCTACCTGACGTAAGCCCCGGTCGTTGAGGAGGGATCCTGCCCCATTCTCGATTTCTACGGGAATCGAGAGGACCACCAGCCGATATCGTTTGACGAATTCGGTGGGGGTTTCGCAGACTGCTTAGAATTCTACGGAATTTCTAGCGCATTCAGAGTGTTCGAGTTTTCTACGATCTCCAAACACTTAGGCGAGACCACGGTCCAAAGTGAGCGAGACGAGAATCCCCGATATGTTACACGATAATCGGGAACCTCGCCTATGCTCGAATCCTGGAATTTCTAGCATTAGGAAGAAGACTGCTGCTGAAAGAAGACTATCTCACAATAGGCGACCAACCTGGAATAGAGAAGAACGGACGGGAATATCCAGTTTGGCTTGAACTATCGTCTTAGTATTCTGTTCACCATTGAAGCTTTCCTTTGAGGAAGACTTCTTCACTCTCTTTGATAGAGACCGAAGGTGGTCGATCTCCAATCCTTATTTTGTTTTCTTGAAGGAAAGAATTTAGGATGGAGATCGTTGTTCAGAATCCTACAAATATACTACGTTATATTAACCTCGCGACATGATTCTGCTAAGCAGTTTGAATGGTCCGAGGGGTAGGCGCATATCCTGGTTATTCTACGGATTGCGACTTAGACGAAAAGTATTCTAATTGAACTGCAACTCGGGTGCCTGCAACCTCCCAGGAGTTTCCAGTTTCAATTTTATATACTTATGGTGTTGTTCACAACAACACCATTTAAGCTTTTATATTTACCGAAATTCGTTTCGCATAAATATAATTGCTGGAGCATATCTTTTTTTGCTCGGTGGTTCTAGCCGAACGCATTCCTTCGTGGAAAGGATTACTTGGCAACTCAGGATGATGAGTCAGCGACAGCTACTGCGTATTGAATTGCCCGAGGCATTTCAGTACCAGCTGCCGCTTTGAGATGGACGGGTTGGTTATGTCTTTCTCACCTGCTTTGATTGAATACCAACCGTATCTCTGCCCAACAATCACGGACTTAAGTCTCTGATTAACGGGGATTCTCGCATACATGAAGACCATCTACTGCTGTGACGCTAGTATTCATCGTCTTCGGTATTGCGAGAATTTTAAACAGAGATATCTATTCGACTCTCATCTTTCTGTTACCGCACGGTAACAGAATCTGTAATAGTCTCTTGCTGCATCGTATCTCGATAATGCGAATGATTTTTGCGGAATCTGAGTTTGTCCTCAAAATATCTTGTATTCGGAGGTGTGCAATTGTTCATTGTTCACCCCGGATTAGCAGATGTATTGAAAGACATCGCCTACTCCCACACCTGCCAGCTCTACTTCCAAACGTTCAGCCCATGAGAAGCAGTTCTTCAGGCGGCTCCTCTGTGGTTTCATTACTGAAGAACGCCCGCTTTCACTGCACACCGGACAGCAATGAAATGGCGGTTAGCGTTTTCAGTCATTTGTAAGCACAGGTTTAGAATCTTGAGATTCCTTCTCTCGATTCAGCTGGAAGACGTAGGTTGCATTCATTGCCTACCTTCGTCTTCAACGTCACATAGTGTTGTTTTCTCCTTAAGCTGAGATTCAACGTTTATGAGATTTTCTTGCCATCAGGGACCTCGGTCTTTTGAAGGCAATTGACTTTCGCCTTTTGAGCTTATGCATTAAGAGAATCATCGCCGCGCCGTCCGGCATCGGTGACTAACAAATATTTTATTTGTTTGGTCCTCTCAGCATAACTCTTTAAAGGGCGAAGGTCACGTGACTTACCCGGATGCTTGGACAACTTGCCTCTACTGATTCCGAACCAGTCAGTCGGCAGCTGTCAGAGCGCCCGAGTCAGTTACGAACTATGCTGTGGACTTAGTTCGGTTGTTCCAGAGCAATCATTACTTCGTCTTAATAGCTTGTCAGTATGAGTACTGTACATAACCAAAGTCGAGAAGAGGGATAGGTCATACGACTATCCCCTTCTTTTTCGTCTTAGGTAACTGCATGACTTCTCTTGAGAAGTCAAGCACAAAGGGATGGGGATTTGTGACGCTCGATTTCGTACCGATCTTGCGTAGCGAAGACTCAGAACCCTTCGGTAACTGACGATTGGTTCGAGTCCTTCACAATACCCTCCCTAATGGACTTCACCGCCTCCGATACGAAGGCTATGCTGCTTTGCTCCTCCGTGAAGGCGCGACGGAGCTGTCTGAAGAAACTCGACACCCAGGATGAGTGTGGGACGCCTCTTCATCATTCTCTCACGTTCCGCAAGAACTTCTCCGTGCGCGCAGGTAATGAAGGCAGGCGCCTGGTCCAACCGGACCGCATGCACCTCCTTCTACCTTCGGGATATTGCCCACAGTTCCTTGGATCTTTTCCTTGGGAACCGTGGTGTTTGCTCAAACACGTTGTGTAGTTAACCCAGACCCTCGCAGGCCTGCAACAGCATCGAGTCCTGGTGTGACCGTAAGAATGGATGATGGAGGAATGAGAGTGGACTGGCTCCTCTTCCCATCTTTTTCTTCCCTCTACCTCTGGGTAGAGGGACACGGTCGTCACCCTGCTGGGTAAGGACGAGATGCAGGTGAGCTACTCAATAGAGCACCATCCTATCCCTTTCAGTAGGGAATAGGAGTAAATATCCACCACTTCCTCCAACAAGGGGGAGGAAGTGGATGCCAATTTGAGACAAACCCATCATTTTATGATTGTCTCTTGCAAACAGGAAACAAGTTCTTGCTTGCTGGTACGAAGAGATACGCTTGCCTCTCTCTTAGTACTTGGCCCAGAGGTCTGACCATTGATCCTGCGGTGCACACCCCGATCAATCGGACAGAGGTTTGGATCCCTCCCTTGCTCTTACGACCAGGGAGGCACTCCAGGGTTGGACGAACACCAGTCTGTTCACCAAAAAGACTCAGATTCCTCCCACCAAGAAGTGAGTCTTCCTATTGTTAAAGGACCGAGGGTTTGTATTACGTATCGGAAAACAAATGACAATTTGTCGAAAATTGCATTGTTTCCTAACTATACAAACCTGAGGTCCTTTACATATAGTCCCACCTCATGCCACCCCTCACTCTGCAACTTTTTGCATGGGCCTAAAGCAAAAGTGATTCTTCACCTCTCGGGCGTGCGGGCGCGCGCACGATCGGACAAGCAGTTAACTACCGTTCTCCCCTTGTTCGAAGCTTACGACCGTCCCAGCTGCCGCTAGTTACCTTCCTATTGTTAAAGGACCTCAGGTTTGTATAGTTAGGAAAAATGCAATTTTCGACAAATTGTCATTTTTGAGATGTGGTCAATATAAAAAATCTGCAAATTAGTGAGTTCCCCTTGGAAAAGTGAATAATGTGTTCCACAAAAAATCCACGACAAAGTGGACTGTGGAAATGTGAAATGCATCCCAGAGTGTTAGTGACGTTTCTTTCTGAAATTTTCAAAAGTGCAGCAATTATTCTCTTGATTCACACTATCAGTTTTAAACTAGTTGCATTTACTCTGCTTTCCTTAATTCTTTCGTAATTTTATAATTGTTTCATCACTTGAATGGGATTTAGAATAACACTGCTATCCATATGCTTAAGCTATCAGTGATCTGGTATTTTGCAGTTGGACTCTTTTTCTTCTATCATGCATAGTAGAACTTGAATTGCACTTTCCATTTTGTGCAGTTTGCAAGAGTGTAGCCAAGTACAGTACCTCTGTCTTTTAAGAGTCTTTCATTTATTAGACTACTTTAGGATTTAGATTATTATATTTGCATTTCATTTTGTCATTTTAACACCTTCCCATACATCATCCATGGCCTCATGTTGATTTTTATAGTTTAACCTTTTTTTTTTTGATAATCTAATAAGTGAATGTTTGACATCCTCATCATCCTTTTTCCAGTTTCTTCCTGAGTACAGGACCAGACATTTGCATTTGTGTTCTTGACTTTTTGACAGTGACCTTTCCTTTGCTTCTTGTTACTCTTACATAAGGAGGTTGCTGTGATATTACTGTCAGGTAAAAGTGCTAAAGTTAACATTTGTTATCTTGTTTGCTGCTTGAATTTATTGTGGTGCCCATCACCTGTTGTGGTAGAGTGGTTTTTATTATTAGAGTTGTGTGAAACCTTGTGTTTAAGGTGTTTATCTTAGTCTTTTCCTCTTGTACACCTGTACAAAGTTACTTTCAGCTTTTGTATCTTCAGTGCCTGAGTTCTTTATTGGCCAGTCCCATGGTTTGGGAATTTTATCCCAGTGATCTGGTTAGGCTAGTTATTGATTGAAATATGCCTCCACAGATAATCTTAAAGTATCTGCATACTAGTACAGTATAGGCATCCTATAAATAAAGTGTGCTCATATCGTAATATGAATTGATGCTCTTGAGTGAGCATTCAATATAATTATTATTGCCTTTTTGCCACCATACATCTTTGACCCCGACAGCGAAAGCATTGTTTAGGCATTCGTGGAGTTTGAAGGTTGGTAAGTAATATTGTCTATTAGAAATTCTAAAAGACAGGAATGATCTGTTTTTCAGGAAGAGAATATCTTCAAGTAGTATTTAACTTGGTCAACTTTACTTAGCCAGTTAGGTTTCTACACACACTGGAATCTTGTCTTCTATGGAGAAGGTTTATCTTCTTCTATGGAGAAGGCTCCTCTGGCCTTCCACAGTACAGTTTGGTCCCTGCCAATGGATAAGTGCACTTAGACAGTGGAGGGGTAAATGCTTTTGTC